>NC_039288.1:16298894-16551394 GCF_003368295.1 Carassius auratus | reverse complement strand
ACTAAACTTCTTAGCATATAATGTGCAATTTTCTGAATAGTCCGAAAATTCTAAACGTTAAAAAATTAAATCACATTTTTGTTGTTATCAGTGTGCGTGGTAACATTATCGCTTAATATGCAAATATGTGGGTTTTTAATGAGATTGCGTCACATTTAAAAGTTTAAAGGCTAAATGAAAGAAAATGAAAACCTGCACGCAACATCATGCGCATTTCTTCTTCAGTTGTTTTGTTTTTGTTGCGTTACATATGTGGATGGATGGCCACCGTGGACTGCGTGTCACTGTATCAACTTTTCGTGGTATTTTCCTCCCAGTTGAGGAGAGTTTCTATAGAGACGCCTCATGTTGCTGGTGTGACGGTTCCTGCTCCGGTGGAAAGTAACCAATGAGCGGCAGGAGTGCGGAAGTCTGGTCACTCCCTCTCTCCAGCGAGCAGGAGAGAGAGAGAGAGAGAAAGAGAGAGAGAAAGAGAGAGAGAGACCTGAACCTCTCGAGCTGGAAGGGTGACTCGGCTACCCAAAGGAACCGAAACCGTGCTGCCTATTTTTGTCGTGTTCTGTCCGTTTTACGCATTATACTTTAAGGATAATCCAAGGAGTGCGGGTTACATTTTCCTTTAATGGAGATTACGGTCGAAATAGTTCTTATGAAGTAAAACCTGTTGCCAGTTCGACCCGGGCTGGTTTTCCATTTCAGGTTTGCTGGTGGATGTGATGCTGGACTCGTGTTTGCGCACTCGCTGGTAGTTGGAGCGAAGTTTGAAGTTATTGGTTACTTATTGAGGAGGTGAGTTTATGTTTTTACTTCAATGATGTCTTGAGGTTGATGCTACTGCTTTACCAGCGTTTATACTGGTCTATAAACCGCGCAAGTAGCTTTGCGATGGCCATGATACACCAAGCTTTGGATTAGGAAAGCAGTATGTTTGTATTCCATGACAATGCTAGTTTTATTTGAACTTTATTTGACTTTTGTCATCACAGTCTACAGAAAATTCCAAGAAGGCGGTATGAATGTAAAATGCGAGCGGTGAAAATACAAAATGTGTCAAATTGTTGTAGTGTTGGTGGAGCGTGTTGGAAGGAACCGCAGGTGTCTTACTTGAGTCTGATGGAGGCCATCGGTCCACTTTGTGCCTTTAACATATAGTTTTAGTAAGGAATGTTGAAATGAACGACTTTTGTGTGTTTATTTGGTAGAATTATTGATGACATGTCGCGGTTTTTGGCTTCTTTTTGTAGCTTGACCCCCAAATCATCACGTTTGCAGGTCTAGTGTCATATTTGATGCCTAATATGGCGATGTTTAAAGGGGAACTTTAATGTATAAAAGTTAAAAAGAATGTGTTCTTAACACACAAGATCCTAACTAACAATAAAGTGCAATAAAACACATTATAAAATACTAATTTGATGACTACATGTAAACACCATGGTATGTGAATATGGAAATTTAAATATTGTGATGTCCAGGCCTAGTTTTGTGCTGCTCTTTTAGTATTTCATTGGATTATTCAGTGGATTATTACCTGACATAGAAATACCAATTTAAAAAATAAAAAAATAAAAATTATATATATATATATATATATATATATATATATATATATATATATATATAATATATTTATTTATAATAATAATATATTTATTAATTAATTATTTATTTATTTTTCATAAAATCTGGTGATCACAAATCACCTGAAAGTAAATTAAAAAGTGTGGGAAAGCTTAATTCAGATCCAAAGTATCATTGCAGACCATTACCAAACTAGGGTACTGGAACAGTACTTTTTGGAAAGGTTAGAAGGTTATACTCAGCACATCATCAGTTTGAGAAACCTCTCATTCTCAGATCCACTTCAGCTGTCATTTGAGAGATGAAACTTGTCATTTTTAGTCTGTTTATGTCTCCAGATGCCACTCCTGATCTAATGGCTGGAGGAACTGTCTCTTTCCAGTGTGAACATGAACAGCTCTAATGAAATTGCACTGTGTGGTTTGCAGTTCACAGAATTAGCCGTAAAAGAGAAGCTTCTTTACACAGTGGACTGTTTCTGACAGTTCATCCAGCCATAGTTATAGGGGCCAATACGAGTTCTTGTTTTCTTTTGTGTGGTGGTCCGAAGGTTTGTTTTATCCTCTGCACCGAGCTCAAAGGATCTTTTGTTACAAGACTCCATTGCAGTTCATGCAGTTCGGCCTCTGCTTACATCTGATTTGTGCAAATCTGGCTTGGTAATCTTGCCTACAGAGACATCTCAAAGTTCATTTGTGCAGGACAGAAGATGGTTCAGACTTAGTAGTGCAGCTTTGAGACACATTTGAACTTCGGCAGTGCAGTCCATCAGTTTTAGCCTGAGTTTTGAACACTATGTTGGACCGAAATTGGATTGATGTGAAAGTAGGGCGACGGTGAAAGAGGTTTACCTGCGTCCAGTGGATGAAGTCACCTTTGGCTGTCTGAATCCAGCTGCTATGTATTTCAGCGTGCTATGAGCCTGTCGGATGGATTATGGTGCTTATTATGTAATGCAACAGCCATTTGGATGGTGCATTTGACAGGAGACTTGTGGGCTAGAAAGGACGCAGTGGGCTTGTATTATGTTTGTGTTAAAGTTTGTTCAGTTTCCCGACATTTGGTTGGATGGGAAGCTTCTGTGGGTGACTTTGAGAAAGTGTCACAACAATCTTGGTTGGCGCCTGGTTGCACAAAAAGAATAACAATAGTTTGGAGTTATTTAAATCAGGAACTCAGATTTGTGTCCACTGGTTTTTCCACTTATGCTCTAAGTAGACCAATCTCGCTAGATTGCGAAACGAGTCGAGGGGAAGTCTCAGTGTTGATGGCCGGATAGATCAGACCCCACCCTCACACCTTTGATGCTAATTCTGCTCCTTCAGCGTGTTATTTTGTTCTGGCCTGTCTCCACTGAGGAAATTCCATCTCTGCTGAACCGCAGTTCATTGCGCTTTTAAACAGCTCAGGTTTTTAGTTCAGCTAAATTCAGTCTTTTACATGAGGTGTTTTTCTGAACACCACTTTGCAAAGTGCATTTGTAATCTATTGCACTCTGCTTTATGCTTATTCTGAGAAAATGCTTTTAAAAGCATTTTTATCTTTATGTTCTGCAGACAGATTTAGTTTTCTGTTCTGAGTCAGCGCTGATGCATATTTTTAATTATGTCTTGGAATAAAAGGATTATTATGAAATAAAGCTTTAAATGTTTTCTAGAACAATATACTACTGTTCAAAAGTTTGGGGTCCGTAGTTTTTTTTTTTCCTCTTTTTAAGGAATGACCATTTTTATTCACAAGGATGTTACAAAAGGTTTCAATTGAAAATAAATGCTGTCCTTTTGTAGGTTCTATCATCAAATAATGCTGAAAAAATTCACAAAGAAATAATAATGTTTCTTGAGCAGCAAATCAGCATATTATAATGATTCCTGAAAAATCATGTGTCATTCAATACTGTAGTAATGATGCTAAAAATTCAGCTTTGCATCACAAGAATAAATTATATTTTAAAATCTATTCAAATAGAAAAGTTATTCTAAATTGTAATTTTATCTCACAATATTACTGTTTTTACTCTTATTTTTATTAAATAATTGTAGCCTTGGCAAGCATAAGAGGCTTCCTTTAAAAAAAGAAAAAAAAAAGAATAATTATAATAATTCCTACAAACTCCAAACTTTTTTTAGTGTTTGATTTGACACACATAACTTTTACTCTTGTTTTAACATGATGCAAAGTTGATGTGGGTGGTTGCCAGGATGTTCCTGTGTTGTCGCTAGGGTTAATTTTCTTTTCTTGTGTTGCGGTAAACAAGACTTGCAAAGTAAGCTTTAAAATAAAAACATTCATCCTGTTTTGGGTTTGTAGCATTTTTTCTCCTGAATGCCTCGCATATTTTAGGCTTTTCCAGGATGGAAACTTATTGAAAGCTGGTATATTATGCATTCTACTGCAAATATATTCAAGTCAAACTGGGCTGTTGTCCCGGGCACAGTGTATAGTACCTTTGGCCTAGGCTCAACACATAGCGGACATCAGTGCATCTGACCCTGAGAAAGAGCCGCGATGGGGCAGTTTTATTCCAGAGCTCTCTGGTTTTCTCCAGAACTCTACTTCAGAGGTTTGATTGTGATCACACCATTGGGAGAAGAAGAAAGGCTGTAGAAGCCACCCACCCACTGATCTGGGATCAGAGCCGCCCTGTGTCAATTGCAAATGGTGCCATTAAAAAATGGATCGCAAAACTGACATTAAATCAGAATGAGCAAACACTGTACAGTATTTAGAAAGAGTTTTGGCATTGAAATAGATTGGGAAGGGTGGAAGTATTACGTATATAGCCTACTATATTTTTGCAATGGTTTTGCTAGTGATGGTAAATTTCATCATTTATGTTTATATTGGTGCATTTAAATGGAAATTATTACCACATTTTATGGAAAACAAGTCACACCTGACAGTAAGTCGCTTAAGAAAACAGATAAGTCGCTTCAGTGTATGTGACATTTCAGTATTACATTCAGAAATAATGTCAAGGAAAATGTTGACGAACATTTAAAAACACTATATAAACATGTATTCTAGTTTCTTTCACTTTACAACAAATCCTTTAAATTTTACATCATTCAGAACAGAACAGGAATGGGAAAATCTAAGTATTAAACAAACATCATTTACAGTGACATTCATTATAAACACCAAGCTGTAGCAAATTTATGTTGGAAATGCACTCTACTAATAAACTTAGGCTTGTTTCCCTCTCTCGTTTGACACCGTGCAAATGCATGTGCTTTGTACATTTCACACGCTTGCATTATATAAGTAGCTTTGGAATAAAAGGTGATGCGTGTTCCAGATGATAAAAAATGTGATTTATATTGCAGTATACTGTTCTTTATTTTTAACTACATTGTTTTACTGCTTGCATAAAATGAACAGTTTGAGTCTAATTGGTTGTAAAAGACTGGTTAACGCTTATGAAGGAAAGAATAAGAGAAAAGGAGGAGCCATTTTGCGTAATTCTGGTCCCCATAGAAACCTTGTTATTACTAGAAATGGGAGGACATGAAGTAGTAAGGACCAGGGACAAGGGTAGAAATGATGCACTCACTGAGCATCAAACAGTCATGATGAACTTTCACAAGTGGTGGAATAGGAAAAGAGAGACGAAGATCAGGGGCTGGGTGAATCTTTCAGCCAAGTAGTGACTCATCCAGGGTAAAGGGAGCTGTACCTTGTAAAAGTGTGTGTTTTGTTTTCGCTGCAGAAAATATGCACTGATTCATCATGGTGCAGTAATCTGGTCCTTCCAGTCACATGTGCTTCTGCAGACAGTGGAGCATGTTGTCTGAGATTATGGTGCAATACAATTGTAAAAGTTTATTGTCCTTTTAAAGAAGTGATTATCAACTTTTTATAGAATAGAACGTTCAAAATTTCCCTTAAAGTCGAACATGCATAGGCGCTTCAATATTCAAAATCATTAACATGACATTCCATCTAGTTTAATTGCATTGTCCTTGGTTTATATGTGTGTGTGTGTGTGTGTTTGTGTACAAATGCACACATATATAAATGCGCACATAATTGGTATTTCATTTCCTGGCTTTAAAGTTGTTGTTTTTTTTTTGATTGAGAGAGAGAGAGAGTTTTACAGTATGTGAGTGTGACAGGATTCAGCAAAGTATTCTGGGAGTTTTTCTCCTGTCAAAAGCATCTCCAAGAAAGGTTTTGGGCTCAGCTTACTGGCATTGGGCTGTTTTTAGAATTGCAGATGATTTAACCGAGTACAACCACAGATTAATGTTATGAGAAAAATGAAACATCCTCTCTATCGGGCTTTGCTGTTCCGTTGGAAACTGTTAGCCCATGCTTCTGTTTTTATTTGACGGCTTTTTGAGTTTTAATCTTGAATCTGCGTTCTGCCAAATTCTATAACAAAATGGAAAATACTGAAATGATGCCCCCTTTCTCAGGCATTTATGGGAAATACAGAAGGCCTGTATCATCTGGAAGATGATTTAAAAACAAGTGCCCTTCTTCTGTCTCATTTACTCCCTGTTTCTGAGTGCTCTGTTCTTTAGGTGGGTGTGCAAGATCAGGGCCGTTTCTTTTGGGTGAAGGGATTTTGCCCTCACATGGAGTGTGAGAAATATCACGTTTC
Source organism: Carassius auratus (assembly GCF_003368295.1). Lineage (NCBI taxonomy): Eukaryota > Metazoa > Chordata > Actinopteri > Cypriniformes > Cyprinidae > Carassius > Carassius auratus. The sequence goes on along the minus strand of NC_039288.1, from coordinate 16,545,207 downwards.
AAAGATTAATCCCTCTAAAATCCTTGTTACTGTAACTAGGAAAACCCTGACCACTCTCGATGTTTGTGTTTCCTCCGCTCGCTCTGCGCTCTGGGAATAACTTGGCCTGAATCTACTATCCATTGCAGCTCTTCTTTCAGTACTGTCTGGTTTAAGGGCTTATTTTAGGGTTTAAGTTTCATGTCTCACCTCATTGCTGCTGTCCAGACAAAATCCTGGATCTCCATATTTTTAAAGATCCACCTAGAGTCCCAGACCATTTATGGAAATTAATGAGAAACTGAGAATACAATCTTCAACATTTACGCAGCAATCACAAGACATATTCAGTAATATGGTGGAATGCAAAGTTATGGTAGTTAAGTGAAAACATAAAAATGAGCATTTCTGTTACTTAAATGTTAACTTAAAATATACAAAACATAGTTATTTTATTTCAGACAATTGCCAAGAAAAACTTCTCATTTTCATTTAATTTTGTTCAATGTAATAAAATAACTGAAACTAAAACGTAAATTAAAAATAACAACAATAAAAAATTAACAAATTGTATTTATTGAAATCTTACTATTACATACTATAAAAATGACAAAAACAACAAAATTTCGAAAATATTAACTAAAATTGAAATGAAAAAAAAATCTAGTTCAAAGTGTAATAGAAACTAGTGTCTAAATTATAAAAAAAATAACACTGGTGGAATGTAAATTAATATGCAAAATATGATGATGATGATGATCATTATTAAGAACCACTAAAACATTTCTACATTTTAAATTGTGACTTTTTTTTTGGTGTAAGAATCTTGACTAAAGTTATCAACGGACATCAGACAAACATTTAAAATAAATTAGAATTTTCAAAGCTTAGTTTTACAGAAGTAAGTTGTGTTTGTGTGTTTCTGGTAGTTTGTCGAACACTGTAAAATCAGGCTTTTCATTCTTCTCTAGAAACATTTTTTTTCCCAGACGTACAAGATTTCTTCTTTAGGTGCTTACATACCGCATAACCCAAATTCCCCTGCAGGATGAAGAGTTTTTTTTTTTCTTTATTTTTTTTAAACATATTTAGAAATAAATGTCATCATGGATAATGAATGGGAAAATAAAGTAAAAAAAAAAATCAGGTGTGAGAGCTCCCAGGATTGTTGTTGTTAACGCCGCCTTCACACTAGCAGTTGAAATCCGCTCCGTAATATGCAATGCTCCCCTAGTGGACGTCGTACTACACCGCTGAAAAGCTTCGGAAGCGAGGAGAACAAAAATGGCGGAGAGATAAGACGATTGATATTGTCTGTATCTGAATGTGCATGTCAGGTCAGCTAAATGTGATATAGTGGTATATAGGGCTGCAACAACCCTGCACTCAAGCGAGAGAGACAGAGTGTGTCGGAGAGTGGGGGGCACAATATTTATTTATTCATTTTAATTGTATTAACTGCCCTTATAATGTTAGAAAATCATGAAAATAAAAAAATGACAACTTATCGTTATAAAATCATTATTTATTTTATTAAAAGTTATGAATTCAGGTTTGTTTATCAGTATCATAGCAACACCAACTTCCGCTGGAATTGTCGGATAGGAACCGTCCGTAGCCTTTCGCAAGAGTTCAATTTTTTGAACGCATCCGTATGAACAACGGACACGATTTTTTTCACACCGCACTCGTTCAGACCCGGTTCGTAGCCATTCGCATGCAGTCTGCGAATCTCATAAGGAAATTCGTAGGAAAGTGTGAGTGTGAGTTTCTTTCTTCTGTTGAAAAATGTTGGTATCCGAACAGTTGATGGTCACTGCTGACTTCCATAGTAGTAAAGGTTAATGGTACCACAGAAGGTAATGGTGTTTAACAGAAGAAAGAATACAGGTTTGGAACAAGTGGAGGTGAATAAATGATAACAGAATTTTCACTTCAGGAGAATTCAACTGGTCATCATGTTACATGAGTTAAACTGCAGCTAATGTGGCCTCTGGGTAAATTTTTCACACATTAAAGGAATATAATACGTTCAGTATAAACTAAGTTTGACAGCATTAGTTACACAATGTTAATTAGCACAAAATTTTTTTTTACCTAAAATAAATTAAAATGTTAATCAAATAAAAATATGTAGAATATATTTCAGCTAGTCGTTAAGGCTACATATCTAATTTTAATTTAGTTTAACATGATGTACTAAAATAACTAAAACTTAAACATTTATAAAGACTATATAGACATATTTGCAAAACTAATAAAATGACCAACTCACTCACAACTAGTGTTGTCAAAAGACCTGATTTTACTACGGTCTTACTAGAATTGATCAAATTCTAGATTTTACTCGCCAGTGTGTGTGTTCAAGGCTATTATAAGATTAGCACATTTTCACTCTCTGAACACTGACGATCGCTTCAGAGTTCTCCCATCAAGCGATCTGTACTTTTCAGTTAATCTCAATGGAAGCACAGTGCACCTGTATTTGACACTCTGTATACTCTGTGTGAAGGATCACGACTCGCCGTCACTACCATGCTGAATCGACACACTACATGTAAACTATATTCTTTGTTTTATTTTCCTGTCAAAATAATGGAGTTCATTTAGAATTATTCAGCTATATGGAACAAGCAATATGCAGGTTTCTCCGGTAGTGGGCGGAGCTAATGCACAAATGGAAATTTCATTGGCTGGCGCACATCTATTACCATCCCTGTTTTGATTTCAGCAAATCAATTCGACCGAACCCAGACAACGTGATTAATATTCATGAACCCAGCAGCTCATCAATCCGTAGTGCATTGTATATTGTTTGTATGGTAGTAGAATTAATAGCAGTATTATCTTTAAATAATTAATTAATATGATTAATATTACTATAATTTTTTATTTTTTTTTTACAGAAAACCTCAATGACCAAAATATCTTAAGCATCACCACCAGTCTTAAGTTCAGTTAAAATTACAAATATGCATTCATATATGGTTATCAAGTTTTAGTCCTAATCACTTAAGTTCTATCCTTAAATATTGCTTAATACCATAATATAATGCTTGACTGACTGATTGAGAAGCTAAGATTTAAGAAGCTGTTCCTTTTTACAAAGAGAAACTGATTGGAATCATATGTGTGTGTAAAATAGTATATCAGTCTGGCGAGTAAACTAAAAATTTTACTAGCCACTGGCGATTATATTGCCAACTGTGCATAGAATGTTTCAAAATAAAAGTTAATTTATACGTAAAGACATTGTGCTAGAAATGAACTATTATTTATTAGGGCTGCTCCGATCACGATCGGCCGATCGTTTTGCGCATCTCGTCAGTAAAGCCGGTTTTTTAATCAGCGGTAAATTCCCTCAGGTGGGTGATTTCACATAGAGCAGCTGTTACTACACAGAGCCGTTGTTAACTGAGAAGATGCGCAAATCCACGTTCATTTTCAGCGATTATTTGCGCATCTTCTCAGTTTCACAAGTGTTGTCAGTTGAGCTTAACCTGTAATAAACCAGGAATATTTCTTTGAAGGGAAATAAAATTCAGGTATTTCTCGTCATAGGAGTATTCAATGCAAACTGAAAATCTGCATAATGTGCAAAGTACTCCGTACAGCTTAGGAAGTTTCCTGTTCCAAATTTTATGCATTTGGGTGAAACTTTTTATCCAAGCTTTTATCCTTTTGTTGCGTTTTATCATTTCACGCATTCCATTGGAATCGAACCCATGACCTTGGCTTTGGTCTACTGGACTGAATATAGCCCATGTTCTCACACTTGTCCTGTCCTGTTCCCCTGTGGCTGAATGTACCGGTGGGAATGACCCAGTGCTCCGCAGCACCCTGAGTGACAGGGCAAACATTCCACTCGCAGGCTGCATTGGAATAACAAAAGGCGGGGGAAACGATCTGCATATGACAGCCCCCCACAGTAAGGACTAATGAAGCGTACGGGAGGGGTCTGGAACTCACTTTATTTTTTCCACTTCCCTCATATCCCTCTTTCAGAGAGTCTTTCATCCCCAGTTAGCATTCCTGCATAAATATGCGCTTATCTGTGGCGCTTTCTGCTTCTTATGTGGAATGCCCCGCTCTCACTGCTGGGGTCTTAAGTACCGTAGATGGAAGCTGATTGTCGCATCTTTTTTTAGTGCATTCTTGATGGGTTTTGGTCTCTGAAGATGAGATTTAGTTATTTTAAAAATAATCTCTGCTTCTATGCTAAAACAGCCCCCCCCCCCAAATTAAAGTTTCTTAAGTGCACATTTTACATAACTATCATAATGTAGACTATATATATATAATTGCATGTGTGTGTGTGTGTGTGTGTGTGTGTGTGTGTGTGTGTGTATATACACTAGTGAAATGAACCAGGATTTGGGGGCAAACGCATTCCGGCAAGGTTAAGATTGCCTAGTGTGAACACACCCTAATTATATTCCCGCATCCCGCACAACACGAGTCTCTATCCCCATATCAAGAGTTGTCCCACGCTGCACTCTGCTGCGATGGGTACCGCGATCGTGCAGGTTTCTACTTGGAAGATGCCTGTTATGATGTTATGAACGAGGCTCTGGATTCTGAGCAGAACTTGTTTTTCTATAACAAACTATAAAATGTTTTCTATAAAAATGTTAATGTCCTGGCAGTGACCAATAGCTTGTTTTATATTTAATTGAATTACATTAATGTTATAAGTTAAGATTTACTAGAAATATTTTAACAGCTACTATGTAAAAGGAATACTGTTGAATGAAAAGCACCTTATTTGTTTAAAGTGTTTGCAAACCAAATGTTATTGCACTTTTGTTCATATAGCAGCACTTTGTAATGAAAAAAGTGCACCAAGACACTACTTTTAAATGCATTATTAAATTTGTGCATAACAGTTTGATTAATTGTGATTATTCGCAGACAGTCATGCGATTCGATTTATTGCCCAGCACTAATATATATAATTGTATGTGTCCTTTAATTTTTTTTATTTATAATTAAATTATTGACATTTGTAATTATATATTTATAATTGTTTTAATTTTATTGAAAGCTTATGAAATGTATTATTTTAGTGAAAAATATATTTAGATATATAATTTCGAATTACATTATTCTATATTTATAATTATATACATAAAATATCTAAAATATTTATATAAATTTTGAAATTTATATTAAAATAAAACCAATTTATATAATAATTTGTAATTGTATGATTATATGATTGTTTATTTCATATATATATATATATATATATATATATATATATATATATATATATATATATATATATATATATATATATATAATTATAAATAAAATATGTAAAGTATTTATAAAAAAATAACATTTTATAAGAAAATAAAAACACAAATTATATAATTATTTGTAATAAATAATAAAATAAATGAAATATATGTGCCCTGATGACAGTCCCCTCTAATGTGCCACGGGCTAACTGAAAAGTCTGACTCTACAGTTCAATTGAAATGTGACACATGAGTATTTAGGTAGCCCCACGTAATGCTCGCTCAAAACTAATCCCTTAAACCCTGAGCTTCCCCTGTCTCTCTTGCCTCACAGCATGCTGGGATTTCCAGGGGTTTACGGTTCTTTGTAACTACAGCTGTGGCAGCAGTGTCGAGGTATGGACATAATAAAGAACAATTTCACTGCAAGGAGTGTAACTGACCCCACCCTGACAATGAGACCTGACGGGACATGAACCGGTTCACTTGTTTTGTTATGATGTTATTGCGAATGTTGGACCATTTGGATCAGCTGGACAAATTTTAGGAGTGTTTGTCGTTGTCGTAAGTTGTGTGGCATTCTGTAGAACTCTCACGGTGACAAACATATGATTTAGCCTCCTGAGGTCAACCGCATGACATTGTGACATGCTTCAGGGGAGAGGATGAATGATACCTTGTTGATTCTTTTTCTACAACCATTTCTGTTCTTAAATGTGAAGTATATCATTTCTGCGGTTCTAATGGCACCAAATAATACATATTCATATACCAGTATTCTTGTATTCATATCCTATGTCTGTTCAAACATTCCATTACATTCTTAATGGATAAAATCAAGTCTTACCCTACATGAATCATATTTGTTTCTGAACTAATATGGCATATTACAGAAGTTAAATGTGCTGCTGTTTCTTTAAACAGACCAAGTTCCAAACCCATTAGACCTCGTTCCTCTTTGAAACACAAAAAACATATATTTTTGCTGAAACCTCAGAGCTTTCCGTCCCTTCAAAGTCCAGGTAACTAAAACTTAGAAGATCCAAAAAGTTCATAAAGGCATTGTGAAATGAATCCAAATAAATCAAGCCATTTAATTCCGATCTTGTGAAGAGATACGGCTTTATATGCTTCATATGATATGTTGTGTAAAAAGCATAGATACATGGGTTTGGAATGACCTGAGTGTAAATAAATTGACACAAGTAAAATCTTTGGTTGAAGTATCCCTTTAAGTCAGTATGAAATTAAAATTAACATCAAAATATATAAATACATACATGCATACTCCAGTAGGAGTGATGATGCTTAATGATTAATGATGCTTCATTAATCTTTTTTTTTTTCAGTGTATATGTTTAAAAACCTTTGCCCTTGTAAAAGCACTTGTAAATGTAGTATGCACAGTGATAATGATTGCTGTGTTTGTGACCCCACAGGCAGCATGCATGTGTCTCTAGCTGAGGCGCTGCAGGTGAGAGGAGGGCCGCTGCAGGAGGAGGAGGTCTGGGCCGTCCTGAACCAGAGCGTAGAGAGCCTGCATGAACTCCTCCGCAGAGGTAAACCAGCATGCTGGCTCGTAACGCACTGATTACTCCCACATCTCTCAAGGGTGCCTAGCCACGCTGAGGCCTTGGGACGGCCGAGGCAATCAGAGACCTTGGATAGCAGTCTGATGTCTTTGGAGTGCAGAAGAACATTTGTTGATTAAACATGTCCAAAGAATTCAGCAATCTGCTCCAAATACGCAGAATCTGGCTTACTTTGGTTACATTGTAAGCCATAAGGTTACATAAATGCAGTGTAAATACCAGCCATTCAAACCTGAAAGAGTTTGAGGCTCTGTTCTTCCTACACAGGCAACATTTTAAGGCATCATAGGCATGCTCCTGATGTGAAGGTTGTTACAAAAGGTAGATGTCTTCATTCGGCCACATTTTGCAGCATTACAAAGGCAATCCCACAATGCACTGCAAAAAAATCAGTTAAAAAGCAAATGCAACAAAATGGCAGACAAAAAGAATGAAAAGATTTTTGGTCATAAATATAACTTGCATAAATACACAGATTTATATTATATTTATGTTTGATCTATATATATTAAGTATGTTTAATGTATGTAAATTAATGAATTAACTATCTCTAAGTCATGATGAAATCAAAATCAATCAATCAATCAATCAAATACATAAATACATTATTTGTCTTATTCTGCAATAAATCGCTCACAAATGTCGATGCCATTTAGATTTTTGTTTTTTATAATTTGTGTAATTTTTGGAGATTTATATTCTATTCTGTCCATGATTGGAATGATCTGAACAAAGGACATCTCACTGTCTCTGCTTTTCGGTTCCTCTTTTGACTCTCTAATACTTTCCGCTCTTTTTCTGTCTGAATCTTTCCTCGTTCACCTGGTTTCTCTGGTTTGGTCAGCCCGTAGCATTTTAGGTTCTCCTTAACTTGAATTTTTGTAGTTAGTTCCTGATTGTATTCCTCCTTGTCATTAAAGCTTGTTAATGTACAGAATGTCCCAGTTTGACATTTCTGAAGGGATCCAGTATCGATTTAATTTGCGCCTTACAATTACGCTGTTGACTTTCAGTAGGAAATTCATGCATTAACCTTGCACTTGTGTGTGACAAATGGAAACATTTACCACGGTGGCCATAATTTCCACATCATTCCAAAATCATTTAAAACAATGCATTAATCCTTACAAAAATTAACTGGTTTAACTATTTAAAAAAACAAGACACAAACATGTTTATAGTTAAATCATGGTATCCACAAATTAACCATGGTTTTGCTACACTAACCGTAGTTTAACAGTGTTTTTTTTTTTTTTTTTTTTTTTTTTAACCAGGTAAATCAGTTGAGAACCAGTTCTCATTTACTAAAATGACCTGGCCGAATAAAAAATCTGGTAGTGAAAAAATAAATTCACCAATATATCATTACTACACTTTTACTGTAATAAAACCATGGTTATGTTTTTTTTCAAGCTTAGAAATTGCAAAGCAATGTGTTAAATCACTCAGAACACCTTAGTGACTACATAGAAATGGGCTTAAACACTTAGAACACCTTAGCAATTTTAGCAAGAAACGGTCGACACACTGTAGCACCTGCATGTGTCAAACACAAAGATCACCTTAGCAATCTTGCTTGCAACTTGCTTGAAAACAGTTTAGCAATTGCATAGCAATGCGTTAAACATTAGGGAAACCTTATTAACCACATTGAAATTCACCCAAAACAAGCTGAACACCCCATAGACAAGAGCCACTCAGAAAAATGTAGTAATTTGTAGTAAAATCTCTTCATTTTCTGTCGTTTATTTTGGATGACTGTGATAAACTCTCAGGGATTGTTTGAAAGCAAAAACAAGAATCTGAGGTCATATCTGCCTTTATGTGAATTCCCTGTGACTACTTCATGAAAAAATGTTTTCCCTTTAGACCACAGCTATGTCACACTTCCCATGCAGTTACCACATCATGGGCCCTATTTTAACGATCTGAAACGCAAGTGTCAAAGCGCGAAGCGCAAGTTACTTTGTGGGCGGGTCTCAGCGCTGTTGCTATTTTCCCGGCGGGATAAATGGCTCTTGCGCCCGGCGCAAATCTAAAATGGGTTGGTCTGAAGTAGCTTCATTATTCATAGGTGTGGTTTGGGCGTAACGTGAAATAAACCAATCAGAGCGTCATCCAACATTCCCTTTAAAAGCAGGTGCGCAAGTTCCATAATGGATAGCTATTATTATGGCATATTTACCAGGCACACGCCAGGAGCGGTTCACAGCCGAGGAGACTGATGTTCTTGTAAGAGCAGTGAAAGACAGAGAAGTTGTGTTGTATGGGGATGGGAGAATAATTAGCCTGAATAATTTGTAAGCTAGATTTATGCCTATTTTTTTTTCACATCTTCGTGGCACACCACAATGATTTCCGTCATCTCATGTGTTAATATTTTTTAGTGTAACAATTTATGATTTACAAAAATAACTGTTGCATCTGTGTAGATTACATGAGCAAAGTGAATGCGCGTTGTGCACGCTATACATTATGGTCAAGCATGCACCCTTAAAATAGCATAATGAACAACGCGCACTGACTTTAGACTAGGTTTTTTCTGGTCAGTGGCGCAATTGTTTAATGGAACAGCAAAATAGCACCAGGGATTGTTTGCGCCGGAACACGCCTCCTTTTTTGCGCTGAACCGCCCAGGGAGTGCAAGTTCATCCACTAGTTTAGCGACGTGTGGAGGGAAAAGCGCGCTTTTCGCGGGTGCAAAATAGGAATGACACATGCGTCGGTATACAAAGTCAATTGCGCTGGGTGCAAGATAGGGCCCCATATGTCTTTATTGTTTTGGTATTGTCCCTTTCTTACAAACAATTCAGAGGCATTACAGCTGTAACGTTATCAGTACATTTAGTAGGATTCTTTTGTAAAGTGGTTATTCAGTCAGTATGTGAGTGTTTAGCATTGTCCTCCGCCGATTCACACATGTTTAAGAGTGATTCGAATAATTCTCTGGCCTCCTCAAAAGCTGTCAGCATACCAGAAAGAGCAGCCATCAGTCTGATTCAAAGAAGTGAGCATGTGCAGAAACGCTTTCTGTCTCTGAAGGGAAGGGTTTACACTTTGGTGAAATTTCTGAGAAGGCTTACTCTGCCTTGTGTCCGTCTGCTGTGTGTCTGAATGAGTGTGTGGTGGGCCGGTGTTGTGTGTCACCGTTGTGAACAAAAGCCTCTTTCTTGTCCCACAGCCCAGTTTCCTAAAGAGCAGTTTGCGGCGATTGAGATGATGCCAGCTCCTCTCGACCGTTATCTGCTACCGTCCTCGCACAGATCTTGAGACCCTCAACAAGTCTTTCTCACACACTCGTGGACAATTCTTGTTCTGTCAGCATTGCAGACAGTTGTAGCCCCTTTATTCAGTTGACCTGGCCAAAAGCCAGTAGGGTTTGTAATGCAATTAGGGCTCCTTGTGTTCAGGGTCGAGGAGGACGATGATGATAAAGATGATGTCGCTGCTTTGGCATGCGCTCGCAGGGGGAACGAGGACTCTCCTTGTTTCACAGTAGCTTGTTATCTGGCCTTGAGTTGCTCTGGGTGAAAACTTGCTGGCAAAGGTCCCTCTTGACAATGTTTGCAGAAATTCTGGGCCCTGGACTGTAGAGTCATGGGACATGACTTGAGCAAGTCAGCGAAATTACTTAATTTATTTGGAAACCCTGAGCACTTTGACGTGAGAAGTCCTGAGCTCGCTTTTTTAGAGCGTACCGGTTTAATTTAATGAGGATGCTTGTTGTTTATTTATTTATTTTAAACCTCTTCTTATCGCAGTCTAATGTGTAGCAGGGTTGATTTAAAAATAAAATGTGAGATTTACAACTTTGGAAAAAATAATATTTGGAGTACTACATTGTAAAAATTTATATTTTGAACATGTTAATCAAACAGAAAATATTATGGAAGTTTTTCAAATTGAATTAAATGTTATTTATGTATTTATTTACTTTTAAAAGTAAACCAAAAATAATATTTGAAAATATTATTTTTTTTTACTTTTTCAATATTTTGAGTGAAAATTGTTTCTACACAATTTATTTTGAAAATGTATGAATATACTTGTTTGTTTGTATAAATGTATACAATTGTTAATATTTGTAATATTAGTTTTATGTATTGACTATAATTCCAGCTTGTTAAATTTAGGAAATCTCTCTCTCTCTCTCTCTCTCTTTCTCTCTCTCTCTCTCTCTCTCACACACACACACACATACACACACACACACACACACACACACACACACACGTATATAGTTTTTGTTTTGTATTGCACCAGGTGATACTCATTATAAACATTCATGATTTTTCTTAATTTGTATGCAAATTACTTTAAGCTAAAGTAATAAAAAAAATGGCATGATATAAATAATGCAAAAGTTTCCACCACTTACTGCGCTATAAAATGGGTATTTAGGTCATTTGGTTATGCAGTAATCTTGAACATCTAAAATAAACCGATACAGACTAAATAAACAGATGCCCAGGTCAGCAGACTGCACATGTATGATGCCATATTTACACTTTGTTGTTTTTATGTAATACTAATAAGTCTGCTTGTTATTTATGGCATGTGTTCATATATCTCATTTCATGTTCTTTTCTCCTCCTTAGTAGAGTTTGTCATGCTATTTTTGGCTGTGACCTCATCGGGCTCATGAACTGCAGTAGATGACCGCACTAGTCTCTGATAGGATGGATAAAACCTTATCAGATAGACCCGTTCTGAGATATTTCCCACTGTGTGATTCAGCTTCTCTCCCAATAACAACTGGATGACTCTGAGATTTAGCACGCCAACATTTCTAGCTTTTAGTAACAATTTGTTGAATGCTAAAGATAGGTATGTTACCTGTGTAGTTTGACAGGGAACATATTTTATCTACTGTGCTGGAGGCAAAACATGAGTGTACACTGCTAGATTTTCACAATGAGGTCCAATCGTGGTCAGTTAGTTTCCACAGGAAGTGTGTGTTTACTTTGGGAATTCCAATGCTTTAAAGCATCACTGCTTGAATTCAATTTTTCATTATTTTTAGTTGAAACACTATTATTCAAGCCTTCAGTGTCACACGATCCTTCAGAAATCATTCTAATATGCTGATTTGCTGCTGAAGAAATATTTCTTATTATCACTATCAGTGCTAAAAACTGTTTTTCTATGAAAATGGTGATACATTTTTTTCCCCAGGATCTTTTATTAATTGATAATACAAAAGAACAGCTTTTATGTTAAATTGACTTTTTGTTATATTGTAATTGCCTTTACTGTCATTTTTATTAACACATCCTTGACAAATAAAAATATTTTTTTTTTCACAAATAAAATAGAACTTCCTGACCCTTGACACCTTGGCACCTCTCATATTTGCTTTAGAAAAAATAAGAATATATATTTTCAGTTGCTGTGTTTGGAGATTTTGTTTTTGGCTTTACATGGCATGAAATTATAAAAAGAAGTTCCTCAAAAGCAATTCAACATTTCCACTGAATCTATATTTGTAGAGCTGTTCCATCCATAAATGCAGGGCTGTGTTCTGAACGGCAAAGACTCCATTGTTTTATATCTGCAGCATAAAAGAAGAAAAAGAAAAATGTACTGTCATACAGAATCATCTTTTTGAGAGAGATCCCAGTGGCCTCGTATTTCATGGAAATGTCACTCATTCACAGAATAGTGTAGCTCTTTATTACATATCTTTGTTTGGATGAAAAGAATTTGCTGTCCACCACCAAATCTCCATAGTTCATGAAACGTGTGCAGTCAGGTTGTGCTGTACTCATGTCGAGGAAATGTTCTAAGGCCAATGCCATAGTCTAGTAACTTTCCCACGCTGAAGCATCAGGACTTTCAGTGTCTTAGAATTTCCTCTCTTCAGAAGTGTCACTTTACAAAACCAATGTTGGAAAATTGGCTGCTTTTTATTGCTGTGTACTTGATCATTTTGCCAAAGGAACAATTTATTTTGAAGACATTCAACCAAGAATAACTACCTTTTCTTTTCTTCTTTTCTTTTTTTATTTTCTTATTTTATTTATTTATTTATTTATGTATTTATTTATTTATTTATTTTTTATTATTATTGTATTTTATTATTATTATTATTTTTATTTTGAAGAATTTGATAAAGGTTCAGGTTGTGTCTAAGAATTGCAGTTTGTGGTAATACTCTGCATGTTTGTCTTCCCTCAGGTTCGATAGATCCGTCTGCGTTGGGTTTTATCATCTCTCCTTGGTCGCTGCTGCTCATGCCTTCCGGGAACATCTCTTTTACGGATGAAAATGTCACACAGAAGGATCTGCGGGCTTTCACTCCTCCAGAGGTGCTGGGGGGTCTCAACCTCTCCTCACTGTCTGATATGGAAAAGGTACCTTATGGATTTGGAAAGACTTCGGATGGGCTTCTTGTTTTAAGTTTAACCACCCCCCCCCCCCCCATGATTTCAACTTTGATTCTATTCCACAACCATTTCTTTTATATTTTAACTGAACATATTCTTTTCCTAAAACATTTTGACAGTACGCTCGAATGCTTCTGTGTAAACATGACTTTCTCAGAGAGAGACAGATAAACCACAGCAGAGTCAAAACATGATTATTTGCAGAGAAGTCAAAGGATCTTATGCATTCTTTGGCAGACTCTTGCATGTTATGTTCCAAAAGCTATTCTTTAGCTGGATGAACAGACAGAAGACCTAGACCGGGAAGAAACACACAACTATGCAGATGTGCTATCTATAAAGTTTGATGCTGACTAAGGCCTAAAACATTCTCCTGGCTGACATATGCTTCTTACAACACAAGCTTCTTTGTGTGTGAAAAATCTGTTGTTTGACAGTTTTGAAAACATGGGCTAAAATGTTTCTTTGTCACATGCCATTTCTGTTTCCTTTTTAATTTCCAGATGCACATGTATTCACTTGGCATGACGTTGTTTTGGGGTGCAGACTATGAGATCCCTCAGAGCCAGGTGAGTCCTCCTAGACATGGTTAAAATGCAATTCAATTGATATTTTAACCCAATATATGTATGAACTATATTTGTTTTATTCTTCTGTAACATCGCAACGTTATGTTAAATTGGGTAAATAAATTAATCCGGCCTAGGACTTCTAATAAAGATTGTAGATCATTCAGAAACGTCTTTTCTATCAGCAAACTATCTTTTCACTGAGCTCCACATGTGTTTTAGCCAATGAAACTTGGAGAACATCTGAACCGCGTCCTGCTGAACATGTGTGATGACTCCACGCTCACCCGACTGTCCGTACGCTCGGTTCTGGACGCCTGCGGCACTCACATCCGAAACTCCAGCTGTGACCCTTCGTTTTCATACGTCAGGAGGCTGGTGAGACTCGTTCTTGGCAGTCTCTCGCAGGTACGTCTTTAACTATTTTCGGTTCATTTCACGATATGAATTTAAGAAGTAATTACTACTAAATAAAGACCCACTTTGATTCTTTTGTTGGTAGAATGATTAAAATCTAAGAGTTTAAGAGTACAGAATATGTTATTGTTTTCTGTTTCAGCACAGTATTTTACTTAAAGTTTTAAAGCCTATTTTATAATATCCAGTTCTCAATTCCCACCTTTTTTCCCTGGTTGATCACAAAGCACTAATGATTCAGCACTAACAATATGTGTGAACATACCGTTCCTATTACCTGAATTGCCTGCTCGTCCAGCCCTATAAAACAGCTTGTAATTAAAAAGGTAGTTAACGGTCTTTCTCGTGTTTGATGTCACATCCTGTTCCTCAGCTGCACACTCCCCAGTGGTTTAATTGCACAGGGATACAGAAAGAGCTGAATAAGAATCTGGTCTTATTTTCTGCACTGTTTGCCTTTTTCCACTCTGGGGAGGTAATTGTGAAGTGGTCCAGTAGGGATGCCATCTTCTAATTCCTGTTGATTCATCATGTGAGTTGCTGCTTGGGTTTGTTCTACCTGTGAGCAGCCCTCATGAGAATGTTTTTCTCTGTCTTCCACTGTGTTAGTTTTTTTCTTCCTCCAGAAAACCTGATTTAGTTGAAAACTTTATTCAAAATATGTTTCGACTTGGTTTAACAGTCTAGGCTTTCTGTAAGTCCTCTAAGGATATGAAATCCATTTCCCCTCAACACTTTAATTTTTTCCCCCAAAGTCTGTAAATAATAATAATAATAATAATAATAATAATAATAATAATAATAATAATAACAATAATGATAATAACACAATTTGGGTGTCTTGTAGAGAAAACTTCATAAAGTAAACTACTGTTCAAAAGTTTAGGATCTGTAAGAATTTTTTATGTTTTTGAAAATATTATCTTATGCTGATTAAGGCTGCATTTAATTGAGCAAGACTACAGTAAAACAGTAATAAGAAATATTATTACAATTTAGAATAACTGTTATCTTTTTTTAATAATGTGTTTTAAAATGTAATTTATTTCTGTATTGCAAATTACTCCAGTCTTCGGTGTCACATGATCCTTCAGAAATGATTTTAATATGCGGATTTGCTGCTCAATAAACATTTACATTTTGATTATTATTTCATTATTTTTGATTATTATTATTATTAGTAATAGTAATATTCTTTGAATAGAATGTTCAAAAAAACATGATTGAAATAAAATAAGCATTTATTGAAATATAAATCATATAATCATAAATAATATAAATAAATAAAAGTAGTACAAAATAAAATCTTGCTGACCCTAACTTCGACTGGCAGTGTGTGTTTTCATGAGAACCTATTTCATAAGAGAAAACAATTCAATAGTTCTTTCTTTCTTTTAATCTCGTTCATTGATAAAAGAGAATGATTGATTTTAATATTTTTCATTTTTGTGCATGTGTTTGTTTAGCTGGACGGTCTGTTGTCTCAGAGTGAAAGGGAGTCACTTCCAGAGAGAAGCAAAGAGATTCGTGAACGGCTGCGAGGAAAAGGCCTTCCAGCTGGTAATACACACCACTTATGCATCTTTTGCTTGTTAAATAGAAAATGAAGATGGGGTTTCATCCCTGTGTTATTAAACATGTACGCATTTGATTTCTCCTTCTATCTTGCTTTCACCCCCACGCACATGAACACCCAAACACACAGGCATGTCAACACACGCTCACACTCCTGATCTTCCAGTCGTCTTTTGTGTCAAGCACACGTTTGGAGCTGCTGTAAATAAATGACTATATTTGATTGTGAACACAGCTTACGCTTTTCTTCGCTTTGTAATAATCTCTAACCGATTGTTTCAATTCTGTGAAGTGCTGCTCTTCGTGCTGACTCATCACTCAACATTTATCAGGTTAAGAGGAAGTGGTTCAGAATGTAAACAGAGCAGGGCTTGGTTCTGAAGTGACGTGGTTTGGCCCCTCAGGAGCTGGGGTTTATCAGAACTGAAGGATAAAAGAGACAAGCCAGAACAGCACCCGCACAGGAAGCGCCAATCTCAAGCTGAAGAGTGGTGTGGAGGTTTCCAGATAATCTCAAGATTGCAGATAGAAAGTTCTGGGGAATTTTGTGATATTTATTTATTTTTTTAGATAAATGGTGGTTCTGGGGTAATTCGTTTTTCAACTCGCGTTTATTTGTATAGCACCTTTCACGATACAAATCATTGCAAAGCAGCTTTACAGAAAATTGTCCAAAGTTTTCCAAAATGATTTTATGATAATGTCACAATGTGCAGATTGTTTATGCTATTTTTTTTTTAAAAAAATACTAGCATACTGCTGATTACCTACAGCAAAGTGTGTGAAAAGAAATTAACAAATGTATTAGGCAAGGATTTATTTTAGCTTTCTAATTCAACAAATAAGATTAGAAATAGATGTAATAAAAGATGAAGAAAGATTTAATAAAAATGTTTAATGGTTTAAAGAAAAATTGATAGTAATTGATTAATAAGAAATGTTTCTTGAGCAGCAAATCAGGATATTAGATTGTTTTCTGAAGTATCATGTGACACTGAAGACTGGAGTAATAAAACTGAAAATGCATATAAACAAAATATGATACACACACACACACACACACATATATATATATATATATATATATATATATGTGTTGTTTTACTGTATAAAAAAAAAAACTTGAATGAAAGCAGGTAAAAAAAATAGGTGTAGAAACAATTAAATATATATATATATATATATATATATATATATATATATATATATATATATATATATATATATATATATATATAATTTATTTATTTATTTATTTTGATTATTATTTTTACAATTGTAACTAAATTTATATTTGTAAATTTCATAGCTAAAAAGACACAGCATGTAACTCACTGACTTGTATATACTGTGCCGTATGTTGGAACAGTTTTATTCTTGCTGTGATTTAAGTCTGTACTAACATCTCTTGGCCTTCTCTTTCATGCTCTGCCTGTTTTTCTCATCTCTCCCTCAGTCTTCATATGCTTTATAGTTTAACGACGTGCCAAACAAAGAACTTTTTTTTTCTCTCTTTTCTTGTCATCTTTTCTCTCCCCTTCTTCTCTGTTCCTCTCCCAATTTTCCAACTCCCTCACTGCTTTCGCTCTCCATCTATCTTCTGTCTGTCTCTCACTCCTCGTCCTCTCTCTGTGCATAGACAAGAGTTTGAACCGAATCTAGACAAGCACATCATCACAAACCAAAACCAGAGTGTTTCATTTTGGAAAATATGACCAAGTCTTGCTAGTGGTTTCAGCTGGTGTGTTATGTAACTGAGACATGGCATCGATCAGTAATAGATATTTCCCAGTTTTTATATATATATATAAAACTGTGTGTTCTGTGGGGCGTTTGGTTTTCAAGCTCTTGTATCTGGCCACACATCAGGGTCATGATGTGAGAAAACAAGCCTGCCTAGATGGTGACTCACTTCACGCTGGCTTATTTTTGGCTTTACAGATGTCCTGAAACCTCAGGAGTAAAGTAATTACTGATATCTCAGACTGTCTTTGTTCTCATTTCTTAAACTGAATGTTTGTTGACGTTCTCAGGGTATACGTGTTCACACTAGCTTCAGGAGAGTAGACCTGCAGCAAGGCTAATTCAAAGAAAATGCATAGCAGCAGTGTAGCACAGCTGCATCGTATCTGTTTCAGGCTGCTCAAAATAAGAGTGTAAATGTTTGAATTTCATTGTGGTTGTCCTTATTGGGCTTCTGAGAGCTTCTTAATCTTGCTTTTGCAGCTTTTGCAGCTCTTTTTTATGCAAGTAAAAGCACTGATGCAGTTAATATTGTGCTATTGCTAGCCACAATTGTTTAATGGTAATTTTCTGCCTTATTTTTTGATAATGTTTAGCATGTTTGCAGCGTACTTGAGCAAATCGTGTGCTTCAACTAAACAGACACTGCAAAAAAACAACTAAAAAAAATTTGTCGTAACATGCTATAATGCAACGGATGATCTTCTGACCTTCTATTTATGTTGTTTAAAAAGAAAAAAGTGACAAAAGACCAATAATAAAATAAAAAAGAGTAATAAAATAAAAAGCTTCAGTATGAGTAAATTATTTTTACTCATTATTTTTACTTATTATTTCTATATATTTTTATTTATATTAAACTATTTGTTATTTTTAACATCTTGTATATATCATTTATTATTAATTCATTTATTTATCTTAAATTGCATTAAATGAAAATTCACCCTCTTCACCTGTTTTCTAAATGCATATTATAGATCTTATTTTGAACAATTTCTATATTTATTTTAGATTATTATTATTATTATTATTATTATTATTATTTATTTGTATTTTTGTCCTCGGATTCTTTAATTTAAATGTCAAAACTGGATTTTCTGCTGAAAACGACTGACTTCTTTCTTGTAACGTATACAGGACTTCTCCAGTTGTTTGGTCCACTTAAATCGTGCACCTGAAAGCTTTGTTCATCTTCAGTTTTGAATGCCATTCCCACATTTCAACATCCAATCAACCACCGCCTTTTTTATATTTTTTATTTTTTATCTGCTTTGCTAGAAATATTTAAGAAAAATCTACTTGAGTTTCATTACAATTTTAAGACCTTGTAGACCAACAAGATGTTGAAGTTAATATGGCAAGACTCTTGTATCTAGACACTTTTATATTCTATTTAGTGGCTGGTATCCTTCAGTTGTCATGCTTTTAAAGTGTCTAGGTCCGTGTGTAATGAGTTTAGCATGTCTCTCTTCGTTAACCGCTTGAAATCACCCCAGCTCTGTCTTTGCTCCTACAATATACTAAGCTTTTTATGAAACATGAGAGAAAAGGCCCCTTGTTGAGCCATTCAAAGCTCAAACAGTTCCCTAAGAGAGAAGCATCTGGAACATCCATGTCTTCCTGATTGACAGGGCTGGAATTGGCATGGCTAACGAGCGTGTCGCTGGAAGCTCGGGGTGAATTCAGAGAGGCTTTAGAGGAGCTCGTAACCACTAGAAGGCCACCATTGTTCCTTCTGTTCTTTCAGCCAATTAGGACCCATTTCAATCTTGCATTGACAAATGTGATCCAATAAAAATGCTCAGCAAGGGTCCTACATTTAATTCATGTCCTTCAATAGATTCTTATTAGTCTTTGGAAGTTTATGTATATTTAACCTTTACAACCAATTAGGTTGTAGTCCTATATAGCCAGCTTTTGGACATTGGAGATTATTATGGCCAAGAACCACCCGGTTTCAGATATGTGAAAGGACCAATAGCTGAAATAGTTGATAGCACAATAAGCTAAAAAAAAAAAAAATGTTACAGTCATGCTTAATAAAAATATATTTTGCATTAACAAAATAAAGCCAATATTAATAACATTATTAATTAGGCAGATTTTTCCTTCATTCATCTTTAGTTTAATGTTAAGAACAATTTATATAATTACATTTTTTATTTATATGTTTAATATTTTTATACTACTTTTATACAGATAAAACAATATAACAATAAGTGTATAACATCATTACTGTCTAAAAACCATTATTAAAAGTAATGGAAATTAAAGAAAAAGGGCGTAAAATAAGCTTGAAAATATTGTTACAGTATAAAAAACAAATTTTCCTCTATGTTACAGTTTAAAAGTTTGGGCTCAACTTTTAATGAATATTTCAATAAATATATACAATTTTTCCTGCAAGAATGCATTAAATTGATCTATAGTGACAGTAAAGACATTTATAATATATAAATTATAACATTTATCTGAATCCTGAAAAAAAAAATATATATATTATGGATTCACAAAAATACTAAGCAGTGCAGCCCTTTCAACATTAATAATACGAAATGTTTCCTGATCTCCAAATTTCTGAAACATCATGCATCTTTATACTTCTGCAAGTTCTTGATATTTAACCCTTTTTTTGTGTTTTTTTTTTTTCCCTTCTTCACCTAATTAGGCCGTAGTGCCGCCCATCGTGTGCTGGAGCGTTATAGAGCCCGAACGCAGGAGCAAGCCAACCTGAACCGTGGACTCAGTCGCTCTATGGGCTCTCTTCCCATCCAGGACCTTGTCAGAGTGGACGAGGGTCTAAGTCAGTACCCCACTTCAGAGTACCATGCTGAGACCGACTCCTCTGCCGAACTGTACCAGCAACGCCAACAACAACAACTGCAACAGCGTGGCCGTCCCCTGGAGGTGAACCAGCGATCACACCCCCATCAGAGAAACAAAAGCTGGGCCTCCTCAGCAGACCTGGCATGCCTCGACCCAGATATGCTCCGCTTAGTGGCCCTTGAAGATGCCCGCAGGGGCAGCAGTGCCCTGAGCACACACTCGGCCGGTCGACACAAGTCGTCCTCCAAGTCCGTGGACTCTCGCTACCAGGACTTTGGGAGCCTAGAAGTTAGGAAGGCCCATCACCATTCGAGTCAGTCCATCGGCTCAGCGTTCAACAGCGCTTACGACCGCATCAGAGAGAAGCACAAGAAACTGCAAGCGCTCAAACAGGCCATGGATGGTGAGTACTGGTACTGACACACTATGTTCTCTGAGCTGATGTTGTATTACATAGCCTTACATTACCCTTTTTTAATCTAGATTAACCACACTGTGATCTTGTTATTAATCTAGATTAATCTAGATTAAAACGGCTCATTTGAATTCTGAAAGGCATTCAGAATATGTGTGCTACCCAAATAAAATAATGACTAAAAGTAACGTTTAGTCTTTTAGAATGGGTTTCTCAAGACAGGTGGTGCATTAGACACCACGTACACGTACATGTACCGAGTAGCGAACTGCAAAAAGCGTCCTGTGTGAAAGCACAATGTGTATGAGTCCGTGCTGCTTCAGCACCACATACGAAACGCACACGGACCGCATACACACTGCAGACGGAGTATGTGTGAAACATGCGTGTGTCTTGTTGAGGTTTCCATTGGGAAGCTTCTTTAAAAAAAACAAATGTCCCTAAAGCAAACCCGGCGGCATTTTAGCTGCATCCATGTTAGCATGTCACGTTTGATGTGGTTATTTCACAATAGGCATACACACAGGTTTAAAGACTCGTTCTCGCCCCCTACAGATTCGGCTAGGTATACATCCGCGCTAAATCATCAAGGTTGTATAGACCCAGCTCCCAACCCAACTTTGAGAATAGATTAACGGCGATATTTTTTTTATTGCCCGATAAGAGTATCACGTTAATGCAGCACATATTTTTTTTTTTTTTTTTTTTTACAGCATGGTATTATTTTTGTATTATGTAACTTTTGACTTTTGTATTGAATAAAAAAAAAATTTTACATAAAGAGAATTTTGAATTGAAAATAATGGAATAATAAAAGTAAAATTTTTAGACACATAATGATAAAAATAATTAGGGCATAAAATTTGTCTGAAGATATATACAAAAAAATATATATAGTTTTTTTTTCCTTCCCTTTATTTATTATTAAAATTTATATAAAGTAAAAAATAGAAATAACACCTTTATTCTGGAAGAATGCATTAAATTGATCAAAAGTGACAGTTAAGATATTTATAATGTTAAAAAGATTAATCTTTGAAATAATAAATAAATAAATAAATACACATTACACACACACACACACACACACACACACACACACACACACACACACACACACACACACACACACATATATATATATATATATATATATATATATATATATATATATATATATAATTACTGTTTCCACAAAAATATTAAACAACACAGCAGATAACAGCATAGCATATAAATAAATATATCAGAATGATTTCTGAAAGATTGTATGTTTTAATATTAAATTGTTGCAATATTTCACACTATTACTGTGTTTTTGGTCAAATAAAGGCAGGCTTTCAGAGCCTTTTTACAAAAGTATTAAAAAACTTAGACAAGTATGCCACATTTTCTAAATGAAAAATATTCATATATTTCTATATATTTTTCTTATGATCTTCAGGTCAAATATGACTTAATCATTTCTTGTCAGGCTTTGTGAGAATCACTCCATTATGTAGAAAAATGAAAACGCGTTGTGGAAAATACAAATAATGGCTGTGGTTCTGTAAATTAGCAGAAACGTCCAGGATTAGTTGTTCCTCATTCTATCAACAAGACTTTGTTTGTTGTGAGTCGTGCAGCGCTAGTTGTCAGAATGGAACTGGTGATTTCAGTCATTTTTGTGCAGCATGAGTCAGATCAGTGAATTGACTGTCTGACGGAAGCTAGCTCTGACGATATTGAATTGATGGCATCAAAAGGTTGAAGAGAAACATTGAACCCTGTGTTGCTCAATGAAACTTAACATGGCATAGTGGTGACATCACGAGAAGTTACTAAGTGTACCAGTTTCAGTCATGACAGTTAGTGTTTAGTTCTACAAGCTTCAAGCCAAAAGCTAAATCGAAGTCGATGTGACAGATTTAACCAGGCTGGTTAACATTGGATAAAACCATTGTATATTTATAAATGCTACTGATTGTAACTCATCAGTTTGCCATCAGAAGATACAGCAGGAAACACAAATATTGTGTGTTTGTGTGTTTCCAATGAAGTTCTGGCTCTTCTTATGCTTTGAGTTCCTATGTAGTGGTCAAAGTCAAGTCGCCTTTATTTATATAGCGCTTTAAACAAAAAACATTGCGTCAAAGCAACTCAACAACATTCATTAGGAAAACAGTGTGTCAATAATGCAAAATGATAGCTAAAGGCAGTTCATCATTGAATTCAGTGATGTCATCTCTGTTCAGTTTAAATAGTGTGTGTGCATTTATTTGCAATCAAGTCAACGATATCTCCGTAGATGTAGATGTAGTAAATTAAAAGTGATGCAGAGCTGAGGTGTCTGTGTGTGGTGGGAGTGAACGCAGGGTTATGAAGGGGTTGTGCATGGCTTTTGCACGTGCAGTGTGTTGCCAGGTTCTTTATGACTCAGACTGGCTGAGGGCTCCAGATTCCTGGAAATAATTAGAGAGATGTATAATTCTTGGCCTTCAAAGCTCAAATACTTATGCACGCTTATTACTCTCTCTCTTTCAGTCGTTCCTTTTCTCAGGGTCTCTCTCTCACCATTTTCCGCTAGCTTTTCATTCAAATCTTTCCACTGATCCCCAGTGTTGGGGAAGCTCACTTAAAGTAGTTACATCAGTCAAGCAAGCTACCCTTTTGAAAAAGGTAATTGCAAGCTACTAATAAAAAGTAGCTGACTGGGCAACTTTGGGGATGACTTAAATGTGTTTTTCTTTTACTTTTTTTTGAGGTCATTATTTAAGATTAATTTATCAAAATAATTTTTATTTTAGTAATTACAGTACTCTGTTTAAAATAAAAAAGTTAGATTTTTATATTTTAAGAGCTTATTCAAGAATCATCAAAAAAAAAAAAACATCAGAAGACTATTTATTGCTTTTTTTTATTTTTTTTGCTAATGCTTTAGTTTATTTTAATAAAAATTCATATATCATTTTTCAAAATATTTAATTTATTAAATGGAATATTGTATTTAGAAAAATTGGTAATTTAGTAGTAGAAGTATTCTAATACTAATTACACACACACACACACACACACATACACGTACAGAGTGAATTGAATTTGCATTTAAATAAACTGTCCACTAAAATAAATTGAACTTTCCGTTGCTTAACTGAGGACCATTAGATCTGGATTTTTTTTTTTATCTCATAATTTGCTTGAATGTAAATCTGTGTTCAATATAATGTGACAAACATTTTTTAATTTATGCTCCCATATATTGTCTCTCTTCCTTGTCTTATTGCCGCCTTACAGTCGCCATAAGAGTTGTTGAATTCTTCATACGTGCCACATTCATGTTCACATCCTTCGCCTGGCCTCCATCTGGACATTTTCTAGACGGAGTGAAGCTTTGCTTCATAATATTATAAAACCTCAGGCTTTTCTATTCGACCTGGCCCTGAACTGAGCCCGCAAGCTGTTTGGCTGCTATTTTTACAACGGTCGAGCTCAGAACCAAAGACATTCGATGCGGCTTTACTCTGGCTCATGGGTCCATTAAGCTTTTCTGTCTGAGGCTGCCGTCTTCTTAAAGCGACAATATTCTACACTTCTTTTTGTAACATCTTTCCACTTGAAATGATAGCCAAGGATTTTTTTAAAACCAGAAAATCAATTTAGGTTTTTACAAATGCTTTCCATCTGTTGTAAAACTCAGAATTAAATGACCTTTTTGGTACTGTACCTTTAAGACTTATGTAAATGACCTAGTTGGCTAACTTCAGTGTTATGCTTATTAATTACGCAATCATACTGTACAGTATGTGAAGGTGTAGTCATGGTTATGATGTAATAACAGTGACATTTTAAGGTTTTTGCAGCTTAGATTCAATTATACCAAACTCTTTTGAAAAGCAGGAAAAATACTGTTTTCAATTATATGTTCTCTAAAGTGAAGTGTAAGATGAATCTGTCCAATCAAATTGCTCTTGTGAGGGAAAACAAGATTGTGTGTATCGAGCCGTCTGTCTGTCCGCTTCTGTTAACATGAGCCAGGCTCCTTTTCCTGACAATAATGGGCCACATTACCCACAATCCTGAAGATGAGGAATGTCCAGCTTCATTAGAGCAGTGTCCACAAAGCTTGATGGCAAAGAGCACATATTCTGATTGTTTTAGTGCCTTCGTTTGCTGAATGAATGTAATGGAGCACAGATCATTTGTTGAGGCACAGGAAATGTGCTTTATGGAGACTGTTCTGTACATGGTATTCCTCATTTCTGTAGTTTGCACCAGTTTTAATTTAACTCTAATATTTTTTACTTTGGAACCCATGCCTTGTGAATTTGAACAAGTTTCACATTGAATTGTTGATCATCTAGATATTAGCTTTTGTTAGTTTTTGTTTCTCTCAAATATGAATTCAAATAAGTTCGTCATTCACATTTCACACATCATCTGATTCTGGTTTTATTTTATTTGTAGTTTGCCCGGACATGTTTTAATTAGATTCACTCATCTATAGAACAATACGTTTCATGAATAATACATTTCACATAATCTATTCTTTTGTGATTTTATTTGATTCAGGTGTGCACTTCTATATCGACTTCGCTGCTGTTTGTGATCTCATTCAGGGAGCTCTGCTCTAAACACACATATATTTAAAAGGCAAGGTGCGTAAACCGTTTTGGAGATTGCTGACCCTACAGACAGTGATTGAAGACCCATGTGCCTTTCACTTGAGGAGCCGTCCATTACTTGCGGTCAGGTCTCGTGTGTTTGGTCTGCTCTGTTGTGTTTTATAGGGGACATTTGTGAGCAGTACTACTCGGGATCTTTTGATCAGGATTCTCAAGCAGGGTGCAATTGTCACTGCATATCCTGATAAAAAGAGAGAGGAAAGAGATTATTTCATGTTCCATCTGTGTGGATTACACTTTATGGGAGATCTCTCACCCTGCAGGTCGAAGGTCATTTGGATTTAAAAGCATTTCAAAGACTTCTCCCACGCTCAACTAGAGCTTCAGGAAACTCTTGAGATGTGGAGACACTTCCCAGATCACATGTGAAACTCCAGCACTTCTTCATTCCACCGTTCTTCCTGGTATTGAGCGTTTCTTCTGTGTTAAGACATCTGCTTTGTGACCTGTCATGATCTTATCTACTTGTCGTTTCACAGAGAGGATCTGATCAGATCTTATCTATCCAACACCATGCATATCTAAAGCTCTCTGGGGAGTTGAACTTTCTCCTGAGATCAGATTTAGAGTTCTACTTGCCTACAGTTTACCTGTGTGTGTGTGTGTGTGTGTGTGTGTCATTTTGGACATATCTGTTGAGAGAGACTCTTTTAATTGTTCATCAAGAGTCATAAGACACAGTTAATGTGAGATAAGACACACTTAATATGGCTTAAACTTTAAACTGTAGAGTTTATGTAAGATGACGCAGTCTTTCAATTTGAACATTCTATAAATAATCTATTCATTCAAATAATAGAGATATAGATATGGATATTCAAAATTAAAGTGTCAGTTTACCAAAAAATGTTGTCATCATTCACCTTTCTTCTGTTGAACACAAAATAAGACATTTTGAAGACTGCTGGTAGCCATTGACTTTCATAGTGTACTGATACATACACACACACACGCACACACACACACACACTGTGGAAGTCAATTGGGTCCATCAACTGTCTGGTTACCAACATTCTTCAAAATGTCTTCTGTTGTGTTAGCTATCTTTTTATGAGTTGGTTTCTTCTGTTTGAGTGTGGTAGCCATTGACTTCTATAGTATGAAAAAAAAATGAAATCCATGCATGTATGGCTTTCAGTGATGTAAGAGTCCAAACTGCACTGGTTCTCTAGAACATCAAGATCAGAGGAGACTGTTGAGGAAAATAATACTGGAAAATGTTGATGAAGAGCATGCAGGATTGGGAAAAGGGGTGTAGGGAAAAGAGAAAACAACGGAATAAGCCTAAATGTGGGTGTTTATTCCTGCCTGAAAAGCGATTTGGCAGAAGATGCTGCGGTGGCGTTGATGTCTGTGACCTGTCTACCTGTACGTAGTGATCCTCTGAGCATCTGGTGGCTGACTTACAAGATCTGAGGTCATCACTGACCCAACAGTTGAGATCCAGCATCCACTGGGAGACCATCTGATCTGCCCTTCATTTACAGATGTTGTCACTTTGAATGACTCATTTTACTAACAATTTACGCAGAATTTTTCATAAATGAGTCATTCAAGTTAAAAATGACCCATAAATATGGTCCATTAATGAGACAGGAGCATGTACAACTGCATGGAGCTTTGTGTCGAGGCATCAGAAAAATGATGACATTGATTTGGCAGATCTCGTTCATTTCTATTGTTCAGCTTGTGGTTGAGGTATTTTGTCTAGAATGATGACTCACATCTGCAAAGTGGTATGAAATACGGCAGAAAATTGATTTGTATGACATGACGTGATGCGAGCAGCCTGTGGCAGAACCCGCTGTCCTGCTCCCTAATGCACTCCTCCTTTTTTCTGTCCATTTCACAGATTTTCACTCTACAAAAAGAATTACAAAATAAATGATGAGCTGAGAGAAGCGCACACTCGAGGGATTTCAGGGGCTTTTAGCAGACGTGCTGTCATACCTCCAGTGCCGTGGATGTTGTCATGGGCCGCTCTGATGATACGCTGGGTGTTTGTGTGTCAGTGACTCACTTCACAACCCACCAACCTCTGATAACTGCACTGTGTGGGCAGCGTTTTCCATTGTAGTCAAAGTAGAATGTGTATGCGTGTCTGTTTTTGGGTTTTGTTTAGTGTATGTCTTGGTTTGTGTTAGTACAGTGGTTTTTAACATCCCTTCCAAGGGCTGCCAGGTCCTCCTCTCTGGGTTTTTGTACACCAGCATTGCAGAGTTAATCTGTCAAAAGAACATGGCCAAGTTTTATTATATCAAAAAAGGACGTAATTATCATTTCAGTAAATTAATTTCAGCATTTCATAGCAGTTTTTTTTTATTTTTGCAATATGATTCATTAATTATAAGTATGCATAATATAATAATATAAAAAAAATACATGTATTTATTTTGTTATTTCTACTAATATATATATATATATATCATTCATTTTTTATTTTAGTTATTTTTAAAATGAATGGCAAATCTGGACATTGTGACTTGATTTCTTTATTTCTTTTTTTTTATTTTATTTGTTGGATTGTTACCTCTTGCAAAGACAAAATCATGCACTTCAGGTCTCAAAAAAAAAAAAAAATTACTATACAAAAATGACTGACACATTTATATTCAAAATATTTCGCGAATCCTTACCTCTTAAAACAATGCACTTTAGGCCTCACAAGCAAACAGTGATGATCCAGGTTAAGAATGCTGTTTATTTGTCTATATTTCCTCCATGATCATGTGGTTTCATTTATTTAACTGTTTATGCATCTTTCAACATTTCATGACAGTTTCAAAGAAAGACGAGTGGTTGCATTGCTTTACATAATTGTCATTGTTTAGAAGTTTCACTCGAGGTTGAACTAATTGTTTACTGAGGAGAGCAGTCAGTGGAGCATGAGACGAAAGCTTCATTGTTCTTGTGTATCTTGACTTTCTGACTTTCCGAAACTCCTGGCTTGAGAAATCTTTCAGGAATTCTGTCAATGCTAAATATGTAGCATTGAGTCATTTTAAGTGCATGGACTTGATTTTCTGGTTCTGACAGACTCAAATAGTGCATAGAGGTAACGCATCACACACGGGGGATGCTGCCAAGCTTCAGCTGTAGGTTAGATAGTGTGTGTGTGTATGTGTGTACATGCATGATGCATTACATCACTAAGTAAGGCTGAGTCAGTGATTCAGATTTTCCTACCTGATCTTGGTCAAAAAAACTTATTTAAGAAACGATTTAAAAGTAATATCAATAAAAACTATTAATTTCAGAAATGAAAAGTCAAATATATATTTTATTATATATTACTATACTAAATATAAACACACACACACACAAACACATAAACACACCCACACTTTTTAGTTGTATATATACACACACCTAATTTAATATTTTATATAATATAATAATTTAAAATATTTTTTATTTTTTTTTATAACTGCAGCTTAATTTTATTTTATTTTAATTTTTAATTAAAATGAATTGTGTAAAATATGCACTTTCTAATAATATGTTCATATGCAAGTATATGTGTGTATATAATTTGGTAATTTAATATTTGCATTAATATTGGTATCACAAACACACACACACACTTTAATTCAAATAAAAATTCAGCTTTAGACCAAAAGTATATAATTTAGTTATATGAAAATTATTGAACAATATTAACCTTATGTTGATGATCTTATTTGTAACAGTTTTAAACAGGTTCCTCAGTTGTTTTACTTGTTAAACCACAGCTTCGTTAACATTTATTTATCAGGTTTGAGGTCTTGGGTCTTCAATTGTGAAGTTTCCTGTTTGAAAACTGAGCACTCCGACAGATGAAATGTAATTCTTCAGTGTTTTTTAGGGATCTAAAGTGAAGTATTAATAGTACCACTGTAGTCTGACTGTACTTTACTGTAAAGCTTTCAGTGTTTGCCTCTCAGTTGGACAATCTCACTTTTAAACCAAAATAGCCATCCAGGTTAATTTGGTAAACTCAGATGTGATTTGCTGATGATATTTATTTGTCCCGAAGACCTTTGACGTCATTGCTGTGCACATCCCTTCATTTCAAGATCGTGTTCATGTTCACTATGATAATAACAGACCATGTCTGAGATTATGAGGATCAGTTTTCTTATTTATTGGGTCTTGGGGACATAGACTTTGTTCGATGGACATGTACTCAAGTATTTGAATGTGTTACGCTGAATTCTTACAAAGTGCAATTTAAAAGAATTAGAATCTTATGAATGTTTTGGTGTTCTTTAAATCTTCATTTTCAGATCCACCGCATACTCACAGAAGATACCACAGCGACTACAGCTCCTCCAGCGAAAGCCCCTCAGTGACATCATCAGACCCCGACTACAGACAAGGTTGTACTAATGACCTCATCAGTCTCTAGGTTTAGATTTTTTTTTTAACACAACAGGTGCATAACGTATTTCTAGGTCCAGTGAATACATACTTTCTAACTAATAATAATAATAATAATAATAATAATCCTACCGCTCATACACATTTGGAAAGTTTTCCAGTTTTGTAGAACTGCACTGCACTGCACTGCACTGACTATAATTACACAGGAAATAGAAAGGCCACACAATTAGTTTAATTTCACATTTTATGATTTATGTAATTATTAGGTTTTATCATCTCACAAACCATATTTTCTTACAAGTAAGGTCAAAAGTAGTCTAAAACCAATCTAAACATTGTCAGAGTTTTTGTCTAAAGTAAATTTTAAATAGGTTTTTGAATTGCCCTTTTATACGATTTCAACTTGTTACTTGTTAATAATAATAATAAAAAAAAATATATATATATGAAGTTAATCTGAGACATAAAACTGTAACAGCACTTATGAATGCAGTGTGAGTCATCATCGCCTCTCATAATGCCATGCCCATTTCAACACACATTTAAATTCACTCATTGATGACCATCCGGTTCATGTAGGGGACCTAAACAATGTTTTGAATTGCATATAACTGTATTGTACGCACCTTCAATTCACAACTTACTTCTGTACTCAAACAGCTAAGAAGCCAGAAGATTTGAGGCACTACAGCTCTCAGGTCGGCCTGGTAGAGCCTGATGCCGTTTCACTCAACAGTGCACAGAGACACAGGTATTCTCTCTTCCTCAGTGTTTCCTAATTTTGTGTTGTTCAGTTAAACGGAGCAAAACACAAGCTAAAAAATTCTGAATTTGTTGAATATGGTGAATATCTGAAAGCTGCTTGACATCACCAGTGAACAGTTCGTCTGTCAGAGTGAGTGTTCATGCCCATGTGTATAGAAATACCCCTGACCAATGCAAACTCCTATAAAAACACGCTTCTTCGGTGAGTGTCCATTATAAAACTCTTGCCAGAGATACGACCTGAAATGTGCTTATGCAAAAAGCTATCAGAGAAAATCCCTCCCTTTCATGGATGCATGATATGTCGCCCTAATGAAGACAGTGCCCCCGCTGAGTTCAGTCCTGGTTACAAGAACTACAGCTCTCTCTGTCTCTGTTTCTCTGTGTAAGTGTGTGTGTGTGTGCCATTCCTTATACTTTAGGGACAAAATTGTCCCCAGAAATGATATGTACAGGACAAAACCTATGGGGACATCCTCAAAGATAAAAGTGATGTAAATATTTTATTTCCTGCTTTTAGAAGTAAGGTTTGGGTTAGTGTGTAAGATTTATAATTAGCTTTATATAACAGCCGTAGATGACAGTGATATGTCATAATATATATTCAAGCCAAAAATTATTCACAAATATTGTTAGAAATGTCATCATTCTGAACACATTTTAAGGGTATTCAATAAGCCAAATAATGCTTCACATGTCCGTTAAATGTCAACAGGTTTCTGTTGGAGTTAAAGGAAGTATGAAATAAATATTAGCATCTTAATAAGAAAATCATTGTGCTTACAGGCTGTCCTAGCTAAAATTAATTTTAAGGTCTGTCTGTGTGTTATTCAGATTACAGAAAAAGAGTGCTGCTTATAAATGTAAAAATGAGCATTTAAA
Organism: Carassius auratus; assembly: GCF_003368295.1. NCBI lineage: Eukaryota > Metazoa > Chordata > Actinopteri > Cypriniformes > Cyprinidae > Carassius > Carassius auratus. Next base: position 16,513,792 of record NC_039288.1, on the reverse strand, counting down.
TTGTCATCATTATTGTCGTTATCATAAGGCCAGTTTATGTAAGATACTTTGCACTTTGATATCCCACTGTTTTCCCTTGTTCTCTGCCTAATTAACAGTTTTTCTAGTGATCTCCCAGCAGCTTTTGTTGCATTTCAATCTTATTTTCCCTGACAAACTCTCAAAATTCAGTGTAAATACTGTAAATACTCCCATCTAATATATTTGTCATTGAGTCAGTGATTCTACTCCTCCCCCTGCTGGTAAACCAGGTGAACTAGCCAACATTGAAAAATTGTGAAAGTGATATGACATACAGCCAAGTATAGTGACCCATACTCAGAATTTGTGCTCTGCTATTAATCCATTTAAAGTTCACACACACAGCACCGTGAACACACACCAGGAGCAGTGGGTAGCCATTTATGCTGCGGTGCCCAGGGAGCAGTTGGGGGTTCGATGCCTTGCTCAAGGGCACCTCAGTCAGTGGTATTGCCGGCCCGAGACTCGAACCTTGGGGTTAGGAGTCAAACTCTCTAACCACTAAGCCACAACTTCCCCTGCTCTACCCTGCAGTAGATGTTGGCAGTGATGCGTTCATGACGATGGTTTCCAGGTGCTACTGTGGTGTAGAGCAGGTTTTGGGCCAGAGTTCAGTAATTGATTCCATGAGGATGCCCAAAGAGAAGGGCTGTTAAAAGATTCATTTTCACCTTTCCAACATATGATCTGAATTTTGAAATGTGAAAATGTTTTTAAAAAAAAAATTGATTTCTAAGCTGAAATCAAAGGTGATGGTAAGCAGTGAAAATGCACTGAATTACTAATTTATAAACACCATCCTGGTTTTGCCTTGTGTGCAGACTTTTTGAGGCGTGTCAGGATGAGCTGTTGGGCACCGAACTTCTGATCCAGCGTCAGGAAGAGTTACACAGGCTCCAGGCCCGGCTGTCTAGAGCCTCCATCTATCCTGGCGAAGACCCCCGTGCCTCTACACTGGACCTGGCGGAGCCCCTTCACAGCAGTCCTTTGGAAGCAGGGCTCCATCCACGCAAATCGAAAGTAATACAGTGCAGCTGGATTCAGATTAAATTCACATTACACAAGTTACAGTTGTAATAGCAAAAAATAAAGTAATCCGATTTAACTGAATTCAGATTGAATTCACTTTATGCATATTATATTATGAATAATCCAAATATAATATGTAATCCAGATCATCTAGATTCAGATGGATTCACTTCAGATTTGTTATTCACACTGTAACTTATGCTTATTTATGTAGATTTTAGCATGCTTGATGTAAAGAAAAATAAATCAAGGTCAACTGAATTCACATTGAATTCAGTTTATGCAAGTTACTGTTAAAGACAAAGGATAACGTAGTCCAGAACTTAATTCAGATTGAATGTGCTAAAAATGCATTCTGATTTATTTCACTTAATGCATCTTACATTGTGAGTAAAATAACAATCCTGTTCTTCTGAATTCACATTGATTTCACTTTAGCTTTGCACTTTTTACATTACAACTGGCATTAAGTAATCCATGCTCAGTTGAATTCATATTTACTTTTAGCACGTTTAAGAGTGAATGATGCAAAGCTGAATAAATAAAGAGACAACATAATTCATATTGAATTCAGTTTATGCAAGTTATAGTGTAAATGATGCACACACAAAATAATTCAGTTTGAATTAAGATGGTAAATTGTAAATGATTTATAGCATTTCTGGATGAGAAATCAGAATCACTTTGAATTGTTACGTTTTAAAAGTGTATTTGTTTTTGTTGTAGAGTTTGTTTGGCCCCGAGTTTGTGAGGATGAGCAGCGAGCCAACTGTGGTTTTAACCGTTCCTTCATCCATAATGGTAAGACAGCTAATCTGCTTTGCTTCATACTGCAATGTTTTTGTGCATATGTGTGTGTTAATCGTTTTTGCATGTGTTTCGACAGAACAAGCGTGGGAAGGTGGAGGAGAGTCAGAGGAAGGTGGGGTTTGTCTTACTGAATGGGCAGAAGTTGGAGCTGTGTTGTGATGTGAAGGCGGTCTGTAAGGACGTTTTGGACATGGTCGTAGCTCACATTGGACTGGTGGAACACCATCTGTTCAGTCTCGCCTACCTTAAAGGTGCATGAACATCTCCTTTTAAACTGATTAAATGCACATTGGAACCATGTTAAAATCCGTTCCCTGCCTTTCTGCTTGATTAGTATTTTGTATACCTTTCTCTCACAATGAAAGCACCACACTGAATTTATTACATCTCATTGCTCTTTGGTTTTAATTTACTCTTTTGAATTGTATTTAGGAAGAATTTATTTTAAATGTCAAAAGTGTGTTTTATTGCAGCTTATGTTATGGGTACCTGTTCAGGTAAACGAGAGTTATTTGATTATGAAGTGTGTAAATATGACAGAATAAATATCTCTGTTGTTCACTTCCTGACACGATGCCTCTGTGTGTCATTTCTTTAGTTACGGCTGTAATAGATATGGCTGGTTTGTGTCTACAGATGATTCATTAAGTCTACTGACTTATGCCTCCCAACCCAAAGGCTGCTTTACTTGTTATGCTGCATTGAACTCTTTTAGCATAATCTGTTTGTTCATCTTTCTTTCGGTTTCCTTTTTTTTTATATTTAGATGACGAGTTCTACTTCGTTGAACCTGATGCCAAACTTTCAAAGGTGGCACCTGACGGTTGGAAGGATGACCCGAGGAAAAAGAAGATGGATGTCAATTTTAATCTGTTTCTGCGTATCAAGTTCTTTCAGGATGATATCAATCTGATACAGTAAGAGCTTAGGTTGCACCTGACAACATAATCAGAGTCCAAAAATATAGTTTCTGACACAAATAGGTTTTTAAGGCAATAGTTTGAAATGGTTCAAGTGTTCGGTACATTTTCTCACCTTTGCAGTGTTCGATCATACATGCCCAAACATGTGCTGGAGTTCAGTGTTAGGTTTGGATTACGGTTTTGTATTCAAGTGTGAAAAAAGTATGTCTAGTAAAACGGTAATATAATGAAATATTATTACAAAACCATTCAGTGAATTAAAACCATTTACTATTTTAATATATTTTAAAATGTAATCTATTCTTTTGAAGGCAAAGCTGAATTATCAGCCATTCTTAAGAAACAGTTATTATTATCAATGTTAAAAAGAGTTTGCTACTTTTCTTATATGCTACTTAATATTGTTGTGGATACTGTACATTTTTCCAGCATTCTTTGATTAATAGAAAGTTAAAATGTTTATTTTTAACAATGTAACAATTAAAAAAATGTTACCGTCAAATTTGATAAATTTAATGTGTCCTTGCTGAATAAAAGTGTTATATTCCTAAAAATAAAAGAACTTAAATCTTTCGGACTCCATACATTTGAACAGTAATTCATATATGCGTGTGTATATTTATATCTATGTATTATTCAGTTAAACCAAATTAATTAATTAACATTGTTTTATATAGACACACGATGACCAAACACCAGTACTACTTGCAGCTGCGGAAGGATATACTAGAGGAGCGGGTACGCTGTGACCTGGAAAATGCCATGATCTTGGCATCTCTGGCACTACAGGCGGAGTTTGGGGACTATCAGAATGAGGTACAAACCACAATCGGAAAAATAGATTCATATTTTATTTTATTTTAATCACTGAAAATGCATTGCATCTAAAATACAAATTAAGATTTTTGTACAATAATAAAAAAAATATTATCTATCTATGTAGATAGATAGATAGATAGATAGATAGATAGATAGATAGATAGATAGATAGATAGATAGATAGATAGATAGATAGATATAAATCATGACCATAATTTTTTCTGTGTTCCATCAGCTCCATGGAAAGACATATTTCCGGACGGAACACTATCTCCCTGCTTCGGTTCTGGATAAGATCGATCAGACCACCATTAAAGAAGAGCTACCCAAACTCCACAGCTCGTACTACAACGCTTCGGAGCAGGAGGCCGAGCTTGAGTTCCTCAAGGTCAGGAACTAAACGAAACGAATCAGTTCTGCAGTGTGATTCTAGGCAGAGCTTCCCGACTGAACAAACTTCCGTAATCGTCTTGAAAAAACATGGCATAGCTGCTATCTGTTTTCTCTCAGATACTCTTGACTACAGCTTTTTGAATTTGAGCAGTCGCAAGACCAAAAGTTATATTTGGAACACTGTTGTTGGCATTCACACATACATTTTTTTGACGAGATAAGTGCAGTCAATAATTGTGAATCAACAGACCTTAAATATTTTGATTCAGTTTCCTTTCCTAATAGCGGTTGTTGTAGTCTGCATGTGATTTAGATCTGTCTCGTCATTTCTCTGTTATGTAAAGGTGTGCCAGAGACTGCCGGAATATGGAGTTCACTTCCATCGTGTGCTTCCAGAGAAGAGATCCCTGACCGGCATCATGCTGGGCCTTTACTCGAAGGGTGTCCTCATCTTCGAGGTCTTGAATGGAAATCGAACCCCTGTGCTAAGGTTTCCCTGGCGGGATACCAAGAAGATCTCTTTCACGGTAAAATGTTTAAACATGCATGTTTACATTTAGTGGAAATCACACGGCTGGGCTGGAGTTCCCCAGAGAAAAGCCAAAGAAGTCAGTAACACCCCTTATGGCTTTGTGTTTCTGTATGGTAGAAAAAGAAGATCTGCTTGCAGAACACATCAGATGGGATCAAACATCTGTTTCAGACAGACAGTCAGAAGACCTGCCAGTATCTGATGAACCTGTGCTCGGCCCAGTACAAATTCCACCTGCACATGAAAGCCAGACAGAACAACCAAGAACTGCAAGAGCTGGGTGAGAAGAAAACAAAACTGAGCAAGCAAAATGGTGATGAAGAAATCAAACACTAGTTCTTTTTTTTATGTTTTTGAAGGAAAAAATAACAAGAAAACACCATAAATATTGTGAATATAGATTCAAATTGTATATTTGCTGGCAAGAAAGGCAAGAAATCGAAGATGCTTGATTTCTTTATTTTTATGTGCCATGACAAGTTTATCTTATTAATAATTTTATTCAGAAACATGCATTCTGGTACATTTTTTACTTTTTTTCCCTGCAGAGAACTCTCCTCTGAGCAGTCTGCAGTACTCTGACGGGATGGGCGCAGTTAGTCTGTCCCCCAGCACAGACCCCGAACTCTACAAGAGGATGTCCTACTCTGAGATGTCCCTCATCAAGAGTTCGAGTCGGATCTCTGTTCCACCCGAGCCGCCCTATCCGGGGTTCAGCAGCAGCTCCAACCCCAGGATGATGAGTCGTTCGCATCATAACCTGGGTCAGCTGCCTGAGTCACCAGAGCACAGGATGGTGCCTTTCAGTAGCCAATCACAGAGCGGCATGGCACGATCGCAAGTGCTTGCATCAACACACCAACGTGCAAGCTCCGACACAGACTCCATCGCCGTCGCCAGACAGCAGGAAGGGTGAGAGATGCATGCAATCATATATTTAATTGTTGCATTCTTGTCATATTCACCAGTAGTCTTGTAATATTTACATTCTCATCTCATCTCTCACCTGGAGTTTGTCTTGTATGTAGGGTTTCCGCAGTGCATCAGAAAGCATTAAAATGAATTACCGTATTTTCCGGACTATAGGTCGCACTTTTTTCTTAGTTTGGCTGGTCCTGCGACTTAAAGTCAGGTGCGACTTATTTATCAAAATTAATTTGACATGAACCAAGAGAAATGAACTAAGAGACATGAACCAAGAGAAAACATTACTGTCTATAGCCACAAGGGCGCTCTGTGCTACTCTGTGCTCCTGTAGTCTACACTGAAATCATAGAGCGCCCTCTCGCGGCTGTAGACGGTAATGTTTTCTCTTGGTTCTAAATAAATGCGACTTATAGTCCAGTGCGACTTATGTTTTTTCCTCATCATGACGTATTTTTGGACTGATGCGACTTATACTAAGGTGCGACTTATAGTCCGAAAAATACGGTAAATGATCCTTAAATAGCATTAAAAGTCATTAAATAAAATGCCCTTTAATAAAAAAAAATAATGCCTTGGAAATCAATTTAAAAGGCAAATATTGAAAATATTGCTTCAGAATAAATTACATTTACACAACCAAACATTTTTTTTTACCTAAATTAAACATAAAATGTTCGCTTTTAATTCCAACTCTGACTAAGGCACATGCATTAAAGATGCAAGTTAAAACTCTTAGAAATTTCTATAGTACTTTTAAAGTTTCAGAGTTATTGTATTTGCTTTACACTGTTTTTACACTCGGCATTTGGCATTTATTCTGCTCCGCACTGCACTGGTTTTCATGATCATTTTCTTTCTTCCCTGCATCATCAGTGTGTTCAGTGCCACGGTCAATGATAGTCCCTGCTGGAGCCCCAAAAGCTTGAAGAAAGAGTCCGACTCTTCCTCCTGTGAGGACACGGGCCAGGCGTATGCCATAGGTGAGGACAACGAGACACAACCGGCTGGTTCTTTCTTATCTCTACTCAAACCTGTCTGGAAAATGGCTCCTCTTCCTCAAGGAACATGTCTTTCTGCTTTTGAATGTTCTTTTGCCGTCTCTAACTTCCTTGCTTTGTAGTCTCTCTCTTTTGATAGTCTGTCAGGGTAGTGGGCAGAATCTGTCTGTGCCTCTCTCTAGAGTCAGCCGCTGTCTGCCTCTTTCGTTTTATCTTTCTAACAGCTCTCTCCCTCTGTTCCCTCACTGATCTTTTCATTTTCCCCCTCCATTTCATCCCATCAGCCGCTGTCAGATCAGAGAGAGCAGCAGCCCAAATCCTCTCAACATCTTCCTCCGCATGTAGAGAGATGCCATAAAGAGATTACAGTCTGAATTTACAGTCCTGTACATGCATCATTGCATTTCTATATGTCAGAGAATAATACAAGCGTTTATAGATTTTAAAACCGACTGGGAGTGTTTGGCTGGTGCTGGTTGATATTATACAAACTGGTATGTTACAAGTGATTTTTAGCACGCTAAAGAATTGTTTTTAGGTGAAATAGATTTTCTGTATATTTTCTTCATGCACGTTCCTTGTTTTTTTTGGTGCACATACTATAACTCAAATATTTTTTCAGATATATATTTTTTTCATTTTCCAGTGACATGCAAAACTCTTTTACTTTTCAATCTCTTCATTTTGGAATGTAACACCATGATTCAGTCAATTCCTAGTGGAAATTTATTTGAAAATACATTATGTAAAATGAAAATTGTTTTGTGTTATCTTTAACCATAATGAAATAATTATTGATTTAAAATGGCAATATAAGACATCAGACTTCAATACTTGGTATAACTGTGAAGGTGTCTTGAAAAATTAGAAAAAATGGGGTTAAAATGTTTTTTAAATAAATCTCTTGTGCTCACTGAGGCTGTATTTGTTTGAACAAAAATACAGTGAAAACATTAATATTGTGAAATATTATTTCAATTTAAAATAACTGTTTTCTATTTTCATATATTTTAAAATATCATTTATTCCTGGGAATCAGAGATGAATTTTCAGCAGCATGTATCTTTTGATGAATATAAAGTTCAAAAGAACAATATTTATTTTATATGGAAATCTTTTGTAACAATATGAATGACTTAAAAAAAAATATATATATATATATATTATACTGACCTGAACTTTTTTGTAATTGTTGAATAATATTTACTAATAATATGAACAAATAATATTTAACTTACCCATACAGAATCAAATTATACATTTTATTAAAATATATAAAAGCAAGTCTAAGATTTACAATGCATTGATATAGTAAAAATAAAAATATGTGCAAGAAAATGTGCATAATGCATTAACATTAATGACTGATTTTGAAAATGACACAGGGAAGGAATTGTCAGGATCTCAGGATATATTAATTTCCCCTGTATACAGATATTAAACTTCTGATGTAGTTGTGTCTGTCTAGTGACTTTATTAATTTTTCTGATCTCCAGGTGTGAGCATGCACAGCTCTGGAGTGCCCTCTACCCCTGCCTCCTCAATAGAACTCATTGGTATGCTATATAATCATTTAGCTCCTTGTCTTCGTTTTTTTTTCAGAAATCAAATTTAGTAAGACCTGAAAGTAGGTAGGTAGGAAATGTCATGTCCTGGTATGGCTCTAAAGCACAAACAACTGCTAAAATTTTTAGTGAAGCAAAACAGGCCTGTTTTTAATGTCAGTAATGGTAGTTTACCTCGCAGTGACACAGACCTCTACTTAATCAGAGCTCAGGAACCCAAAGTCTGACGAGAACTTGCCAAATCCAACATGCCCTGGATTGCCATGTCCTCTCTGGTGTTTTACATGGCATGGAGAACGTCTTTTCAATGCATGCACATTCAGCTCAAGTTTCATTGGTGTCTGTCTCTGACTCAGACATGTTCTGTCTTGCTAAGCTGTACGGTTTTAAATAGCTCTGAAAAATGGCTGTGTTGTGGGTTAATCTCACTCATCCTCGAGAATGAGCTGCTGGTCATGGCTGTTAGTACAGCACATCAGAGCTGGGCCAAACATAATGGCGTCCCTTAGCACCAAGCCACTAGTTATGAAAGATTGGTCCAACTTATGGAGAGCTGCGCATGTGTTTGATATGTTTGATACCAATACAAACACACAGAGCAAGTGATAGTCTGCCTGTGCTAGCTCTTCCCCCTAAAAGAGCAGGTCTTCAAGTGGTTACAGCACAGATGTGTATATAATATTTCCTATTCTGTATTTGAACAGTAACAAAAGCTAAATGTTTCACACATAGAAATTAGTTTTGTACATTGTATAGTTACTTATTTTTAAATATGAGATTCATAAATGTACTGTTTTACCAAATGTATATAAAGCATCATATCACAGTATATTTACAATTGTAAAATATAAAAAGCTAGTCAACTGAAATTATAGTACACTGAAACTAAAATGAAAAGCATTATTCAAAATTTAGATTACTTAAAATCTAAAATCTCACACAAATGTAAAAAAAAAAACGTTAATTAAAAAATACACTTGTATATTTTTTTAAGGTTTTTACAGCATCTCATTTTAATTTAAATCAATGCACTAAAATAACTCAAATTAAAAACTGAAATACAAATGAATAAAAACTACATGGACATATATAGCAAAAACTACTAAAAACACAATTACTAAAACTATCTAAAATGAAAACATAAAATGTAAAAGTAATATAAATAAATTTTTATTAATCCGGTTTATTTAATAGTAGTTAAAATAGTACTAATAGCATTTAGTTTTAATTGATTTATTTTATTTTTTTATTTTTTAGTAAGTGAAGACAAGAAAAATTGTTGAGTAATGCTGCATTATGGAAATATTAAGTGTAATCTAAAATGATAGGTGTGTGTGTGTGTGTGTGTGTGTACAAAGTGTACACTGTGTACAAACATACTATATGGCCCCTTTAAAATGAAATAAAAATCATTGTTTTTTTTTCATTTTGAAAGTATAAATCTGTCAACAGGACTTAAATGTTTTAATTGTGTTCTTTGGATTAACCTTAATAACACTGGCTGTTATTAATTAAAACAAAGTGTTTATGTATGAATGAACTCGCTCTGTTTTAAAACCCAGATCTCTTCCCCTCTGCTATTTTCCACCCACAGACTCCCTGAAGAAGAAAGTACATGCCTTACCCTCCCCAGAGAGAGAGATACAGACCGTAAATCTGAAGAAAGACGTCAAGTATGGGCTGGGTGAGTAACAAGATAGAATGGAACTCAACTGAGAGAGAAATGCTGTTAAACATCTGGATTATCAGAACAACTCTCTCTCTCTAACACACACACACACACACACACACACACACACACACATGACTGTGACAGGAATAAAGCATAGTGTTATAGAGTGCAGAGCTCTGGCAGAATGTGCTGTTTTACATCCACCTCAGAAGGTGACTGAAATATCTTATCGGGATTCAGCCTGAATAAAAGGTGGTACAACTACATTTAGTATATGCACAAATGACAGTCACAGTAAGACATCTTTGACTCTTTGGAAATGTGTATTTTTGTAGTGACACACAGTAGAATGAAGTGTGTGGTTTGTGTTGCGCTCAGGCTTTCAGGTCGTAGGCGGAGAGAGTTCTGGCCGTCAGGACCTGGGCACCATCATCAGCTCCATCACACCGGGTGGACCAGCAGATATCAACGGCTCTCTGAAACCAGGTATGACACTGGAGAGATGGAGACTGCTGCTTTCACCCTTGATTCTTTCTTTAGATGTCATTCTTTGAATCTCATGGTTAGAAGCATCATCCGTTTTAGTGGAGAAGTTCACAGAACTATTATCACAAACTATTGATGGTAATACTTTAAATTACTGTGCAATAATTTACGAATGATTTTAGAATACTTTTAGAAAATGGAAGGATTGCTTTCCCATAATCCCATAATTCTGGAATTGTTTTATTCCCGTAAACAGTTCCAGAAATCTTTGAATGGTTACATACCACTGTGAACAATTTTAAACTCTCAATTTAGTATACTTTAACTGATTTTACAGTGCTTTAAATCATTCTTGTATATTTTAAATGATTCTTAATGCTTTAAATATTTTCAGAATGACTTGAACGGAACCTAGAACTCTTTGAACAACCCTCTGTAAATGATTCTAGAATCCTGACTTTAGATTTGTTCAAAGCATTCTGAAATCCTTTGAAGTTATCTAAACAATTCCAGAACACTTTGAGCACTTCCATTTTAGTACACTGAGATAGTGTTATATTTTTAATTCATATTGTGAATGCATTTTATTTTGATATTTTCTGTTTTTTTTTTTTACTTTTAACTTTTTTTCTTGTCAAAATAGCCTTTATTAATGTATATTTCACAGAATTATTATTATTTTTTATTAATATTTATAGCAAAAATGTATATTATGTGGTTTTGTTTTAGTTGACTATAATAACTAAATTCCAGAATTATTGAAAGAATTTGTATGGTTCAGGGTAAGGTTGTTAACGCCACATTCATGCATTTCCTGAAGGCGACCGGTTGTTGAGTGTGAATGATGTCAGTTTGGAGAGCCTGTCACATGACACTGTGGTGGAGATTCTGCAGGACGCCCCTGATGATGTCACACTGGTGGTCTCTCAACCTAAAGAGAGACTTTTTCCAGGTAATGGAAATAGTACTTTTGCAGCTATATGCACAATGCAGTAAGATTCCACCAGAATATTGCTGAGAATAGGTCTTTCTTGAGAATCTGTATTATTTAGATGACAATACAATAAATGAGCCTCTTTTTGCCTCTCTTAGACTCTCCTTCAGGAATCCATCACTTTAAATCAGCCACACAAAATCAGGAAGTAGATGTGGACTCTTCCTCTGAAGATCATACACGCTCCCCAAGTCCTCCTCCTGTCTCCAGCAAAGCATCTCCGCCTCAGTCCGTTCGACAGGGGAGCATCAGTTCGCAGGACTCCAGGACCGAGAGTGCCAGCCTCCTGCAAACAAATGTCAATGGATTCCATCGCAACATTCCCACTGAGGCTCCCTCACCCGCACAGTCGCTCGCCGCTGACAGTAAACCCTCTGTTGAAGCTACACCACCAGCTTTACCTCCTAAAACCAGAAGCTTCAAAGTGGCGAACGTTCCTAAAGAGCAGGAATACTCAGACAGAGGGGATTCGGACATGGATGGAGATACATACTCAATTAGCCAAGAGAAACATAAGACTAAGAAGGTAGAACCAGTCTCTGTAGTGATTTAAGTGAACTTTGACTCTCATCTCAGCGTTTTGAGTTTCTAGTCAGCATCTGTTTGATATGAACTTTGAGATGTGTGCTTTTTAAGATGCTTAATCTTCACATAAAATATTAAATAGCTTTTTTGGAGGGAACAAAGTTCTCCCTTGCTCATTGCATCCCTCCTTGGAGTTCCCTACATTTGATCAGATGTAGAACATAATTCATTATTTTCTAGCCTGTTTCACATTTACACTCTTTCCTAGCGATCAGACAGATTTTTAACAATGAATTCAATATTTTTAGTGGCATTTGCCAGGGAAAAACGTCCTTAAAACTATTAGTTGTTCTAGGATTAGGAATGTCAAATTCCTGTCCCATTTGGGTTACAGACATGGATGATACCTTGTGTTTTATTGCCTTTCTAAGCAATTCCAGCATCCCATAGACTTGCATTGAATGAGGTACTTAAGCCAAGTTTGGGTTAGTACATCACATACTGAATTTCATATTTATCAGTTCCACATTTCTTAGATTTCTTATTTTTCCCTTTAAAAGCTAAAATCACTATTTAGGTTCAATACATACACTTCAGATTCACACAAATGTCAAATATTACTGAAAACATTCTAACTGCTTGCAAACCGCCCCTCGCTCCCTTTCTGACCAATTGCATTTCTGAATGTAAATGCAATGCAGTTTTGTATGTCAACGCCATAACCTCTGACCCCTTGACCCTTGCATGTGTATGGCTGTGCACGGCCTTTTATTTACCCAGCTCTTCTCTATTTACAGGGGGTTTCTCCCAACATCCTCACGGAGACTTTAAGTGCTAGTAGCCCAGAAGTCAATAGCCTCCAGCCTGGAGATCTATTTGACGTTGAGCTGTCCAAAATAGACAGCAGTCTGGGCATTAGTGTCACGGTACTGTTCAGAAAGGTTTCCGCTCTCTCTTTTTTTTCCTCCTTTGATTCCCTTTGACTTACTTTTTGTGTGCGTGTGTGTGTGTGGTTGTTTTTGTACCCTTAGCCCTCGCTCCTTTCTGAATCTCCTCACTTGACTTCAACTTTGGGAAAGTAGATTTGGCTCTTTGCATGCAGATTTTTACAGGCATTTGAATTGGCTCCTTCACTAACGGTAAAGCTGAAACACTGTAGGTACAGCAAAGTGCTGAAACACGTGCGGCCAAGTCAACATGCCCACATTTACAGTTTTATTGTGTTCATAACAGAAGCACTAATGCCTGCATGGATTTGCATTTGCTTGTCTGTGGTTTGATTTCACAGTGATCTTTTTTGAGATTCAAAAGCATGTGGTGTTATGTAGACCTTGTGACTTTATGGTTTCTTTCTTTTTTTTTCTTTTTTTGGAATATCTGAATACTGCAATAAAATTGCATTAATCATCAGCTCAAGAAATCAAGTGGTTTGCTTTCGATTTTATTAATTGGATTAATCATCATCATTTGAAAATGCTTTACCCACAATCTACAAAATATAAAATGAGCATGTCCAGTTGATTTCTTAATACATCCATAGATCCAAAACACAGATCATAGGCATTCTTTCCCATGATGCTTTTCTATATGGGTATAGTAACCTGTTTGTCTGTCTCAGGGTGGATCAAACACTGCACTGAGGCATGGAGGGATATATGTCAAAGGTGTGATTCCTAAAGGAGCAGCAGAGCTGGATGGGAGGATAAAGAAAGGTAAAATTAATCATTTAAACACATTTAAGTATATGTCATTGTAGTACTTGTATACAATTATATAGATTTTATAAAAAAAAAATCATACATAAATAAAAAGCATTGTATCCAGATATTTTACATTTTTAACTTTAGAAATAATGCCATGATGCAAATAAAACAAAATAAATAAAAATAATAAAAGATTAATGTTCTTGCTTTCATTATAAAAAGCCAATGAAAATTCAGTATGCAAACATATTAAAGAAAAAAAGGCAATTCAAAATTCATTATGCAAATATTACAAAGACATCATCAATATACAATAGTATAATGTTAGATAATTTATTTAAAAAAAAAAATAATAATATTAATGCAACATTTACTTCCCACAACCCTACCTACTGGAAGCAGAACTCACAGGATTATGTAATATAGTTTATGTAATATACATATAGCAGATACTTTTATCCAAAGCGACTTACAGTGCATTCAGGCTATAAATTTTTACTTATCATGTGTTCCCGGGGAGTCGAACCCCCAACATTGCGCTTGATAACGCAATACTCTACCAATTGAGCTATATAAATGAAATATTAACATAATATTTTTCTTCTTATTATTTTTTTTAATCACATTCCCAATTACAAAATGAGAATTACGTGAGCCTGTGTTGATTTTGTGTTGTCCAGGTGATCGTGTGGTGGCGGTGAACGGGAAGAGTCTTGAAGGAGCGTCTCACAAGCAGGCAGTAGAGATGTTGAGAGATACTGGCCAGGTGAGAACTCTGGGTCTGATGCTGCATTGCGCCCCCTAGAGGACTGCGATTGTCTGAAAGTCCACAGTGTATTTTGTTCTTAATAAATTCCCACTGTCTAGGTGGTGCATCTGTTGATGGAGAAAGGTCAGCCCCTGAAAGACAGCATTCAAGCCCCTCTGACTCGGCAAGGTGCTTCTGAACCTCAGAACCCAGCTGTGGAGGAAGCACCACCACCACCACCACCACCACCAAAGAAAGCAGAATACAACTTCATTACACCAGGTATGAGCTGGAATCAACACACTTGTTGACGAACATATTAAAATATGCCAGTGGTTAAACATGTGAGCTGGTTTTTGAACTTTGAAGAGTAAAGTGTCCTCTTTCTCGTTTACCCCCTCCAGACAACACTTTTGATGTGGGTTTGCTGAAGAACACGTCCGGTCTGGGCTTTAGTTTCAGCCGGGAGGAGAACGTTCCCGGAGAGCCTGTGGGCTCCAGCATGGTCCGGGTCAAGAAACTGTTTCCAGGGCAGCCAGCAGCTGAAAGTGGCTGCATCGAAGTGGGGGACGTCATTGTGCGTGTCAATCAGACGTCACTCAAAGGACTGTCACAACATGTGCGTTAACCCTTTACTTCAGTCTGTGAGGATTTAAGTAGTGTTTACAAAAAAATAGTAAAAATCCAAACACAGAATAGTGTTATTAAAGCGTGTCTTTTCTTCTGTGGTGTTTGTCAGGAGGTGATCTCTGCTCTGAGGGGCACAGGACAGAAGGTGACCCTTCACTTGTGTAGACCTGCACCAGGGGTCTTGCCTGATATGGACCCTGCCATTAAAGTAAGACTTTTAGTTTTTATTTCCCTCATCATATTTCACATGCATGCATCATGTTTCTTTATCTAAATGAATATATTGCTTGGTTTTCACGCAAGAATATCAGGAAAAGACTATTCGAATTACAGCTACACATATCCCATGATAAAGGTAGTGTCGCCACAAAAGACAGATTTATTTTTTTGGTGTTATTTTATATTGTTTTTAATTTTAAATTTTTCTATTTTTTTTAATTAGTGTTTTGTTTTATTTTAAGTACTACTTTTCATTTTATGAAATGTTATAGATTAAAATATATATATATATATATATCTCTCAAGTATTTTATTTTTTGAGTATATTGTTTTTATTTATTTTAAGCATTTGTATGTAATTATATGTAAAAATATAATTTGTGTTTTTTTTTTTATTAGAATGATTATTTATTTATTGACTTTTTTGTATTTAGGGTTATTTTGATTCTTATTTATTTTGAGACTTTAATTGTATTTATTATTATTAAGTTAGGTGCTTTATTAATTATTATTATTTTATTATTATTTACTTTTTATTATTTTTATTATTTTATTAAGTGAGTATTATATTTCATTGAGGATATTATTGTTTTTTTATCTTGAGTTGTACAGAGTTTAAAGATTTATTTTGTGATTATTTTGACTATTTGAGTATTAATTAATATTTAGGGTCATGGGTTTAGTGTTTATTTTAGTGTTCAATTATTTTTAAAATTTTATTAAACATATTTATTTTTTCTTTTTTGCTTTTGCTATCTCAGTAACTCTCCAGTGATCCACCTCAATTTTTTACATTAACAGCCTACCTGTTTTGGGATATTGTACATCTTTAAAATAAAATCTAACATTGACCCTCCCCAGACTCCCGTACCCTCCCCACGGAAAAAACCCTGTCCCAAGCCCCAGCCTGATGCCAAGATGAGCTCCCCGCCTCAGACGGAGCACCCTCGAGGGGTGGGTGCTGTGGAGGAGGCTCTGGAGAAGCTGATGCTGAAGTCGCCCAGTCGCAGGGACAGTTACAGCGACAGCACAGACAACGAAGAGCTAGAGGAGGCCTTCAGCCCCACCAACCTGGAGCAGGCCAGTCAAGCCTGGGACCGGAGTGTCTACCAGACTCCCATGGGAAGACTCTCAGACGAGGCCAATACGGACGACACCGTACGATCAGCTTATTACTCACCCAGACAGTCCATGTCTAGACCGGATGACAGCAGAAGGTCAGAAATATATTCTTAAAGCATAAGGACAAATGTTTTTATCGTTAATATATGTGCTTGCATGTAAGAGCTTCTAATAACTTGGCTTTGTCAGTCTAAACAAGTCTTTTAGAAGTAAACGCTGTTCTTGCATAAGCAAACTTGGCTGTTTAATATAATTGGGCCCAGGAGTTGAGGTGTGACAGAGCTAATTCTCTCCTGTGGGAGTGTCATGTGACTCAGCAGCGGTGAAACACTTGTTTGCACTGATGCATCCAGTGTGATAGAGGTCTGTATATAGAGATCGACGTGGCTTCTTGTGACCGAAGTTTGCTCTGACAATCTTATGAGCAGAAGTGAAAATAATAAAATAACAGGAACAGTCAGTGTGTTTTAGTATCTATTAGTATGTAAACAAATGCAAGTTTGCCCAGTTTCCTTTAAGATTTATTTTGCTTGATTTCAATGTCGAATATACACACCGTATTTTTCGGACTATAAGTCGCATCAGTCCAAAAATACGTCATAAACATATATAAAACATATATGAGTCGCACTGGACTATAAGTCGCATTTATTTAGAACCAAGAGAAAACATTACTGTCTACAGCCATGAGAGGGCGCTCTATGTCTTCAGTGCTGCTCAGTTCTCCTGTAGTCTACACTGAAGACATAGAGCGCCCTCTCGCGGCTGTAGACGGCAATATTTTCTCTTGGTTCATGTCAAATTTATTTTGATAAAGAAGTCGCACCTGACTATAAGTTGCAGGACCAGCCAAACTATGAAAAAAGTGCGACTTGTAGTCCGAAAAATACGGTGTGTGTGTATATATATATATATATATATATATATATATATATATATATATATTAGGGCCGGGACTTTAACGCGTTAATTGAGATTAATTAATTACACAAAAATTAACGCGTTAACTAAGATTAATTAATTACAGAAAAAAAAATTCTTTTACACTTTATGTTGAACTATGTATTATTTTGTTGGTGCAACTGGCAGTTTATGTTGAACTCTTTATTGTTTTGGCCAAGGTTATTGAGAGTTGGACTTAGTATGTTATGGCCTCTGAAGCAACAGAGAGATGTTTTCTAATAGTCAGTGTTTCCAATGTTCTGAATGTAATTGACAGTATTGTGTTTTACTTAAAAACAAAAAACACTTTACAGAAGGTTCCAGCACCTATAAGCTTCCTGAATTTCTGAAATGTACTATTTCTAAATTGTTTCTAAATATGCTATTGCTACACTTCATGGCAAAAATTGCACTGGTCTGCTAGACTTGGTTGAACAAAAATAAACAATATTTTGTTGCTTAAGCTTATGTATTCAGTCATTATTCAGTGGTATACTATAAATCCATGTGAAAAAAAATTACTTCTCACTGTTCTCAGGTCAAATATTTATATGAGATTAAAATGCGATTAATTTCGATTAATTAATTACAAAGCCTCTAATTAATTAGATTAATTTTTTTAATTGAGTCCCGGCCCTAATATATATATATATATATATATATATATATATATATATATATATATATATATATATATATATATATATGTAATGTAATGTTTATGTAATGTAATATAATAAATCAATTTATTCCCTCTTTTAGATGGTTCACCTCACCTTTTTTTCCATAAATGTCGCAGAATGCAGGTTTATTAATTATGTTCCATGTCCTCTCTGTATCCTTCTTTCATCATCTTCATCCAGTGATTTGGACAGTTCTGCAGTTCGTGTGTCATCTTCTCCAGCCCTGTCTCAGATTGGGATCCTGAGCCCCAGTCCAGACCCTCTTCCTCCACCACTGCCAAACCTGGATAACCTCTGTTTGCCAGATCATGGCCAGGAGCAGGAGGACGAGTTCATTCCTGTGAGTGACCGTTAGCATGACACACGCTCGACCGATTTAATCCAAATGATCTTCTTTAGAGAATTCCTGGTGGAATATCCTGCATGTGTTATAGATCCAAAGTGTGACTTCTGTGTTGTGATAAAGACAGGACTGTTTGTCATTACAGGAGGTGGAGCTGAAGGTTTCTCTGGTGAAGTCTGATAAAGGAAGTCTAGGTTTCACCCTTACTAAAGGGAACGACAACAATTGCTACATTCATGACATTATCCAGGACCCTGCTAAAGGAGACGGCCGACTGCGTCCAGGGGATCGCATGATAATGGTACAGCGTCGCCAAGAAGGAAATCCCTGCATTTATTTGATCAGAAATACTGAAAAAACAGTAACATTGTGAAATATTATTACAACTGAAAGTAATTTATTTTTAGGGAACTTTTATTTGAGAAATCTTTTGTATTTAATGCTTGTATTTGTATTTAATATTTGTATTTGTATTTAATATATAATTGTTTTCTCTCTCTCTCTCTCTCTCTATATATATATATACTATATATATATATATATATATATATATATATATATATATATATATATATATATATATATATATATATATATATATATATATATAGTATATATGAAATTAACTTAGTAGTTAATTTGAAGAAAAAAAGACTTAAAATTAAAATGTGTGTGTATATATATATATATATATATATATATATATATACACACACATTTTAATTTTAAGTCTTTTTTTCTTCAAATTTAACTAAATGAAAAAAGAAAAAAATGTTTATAAAAATAAAATATTTTGAACATACATTTCTTTAAATTAATTTTTTATAATATTTTATTTCAGTTCATGTTTATTACATTTCAAAGAAGAAAAACGCCTTTTAAATGTTTTTAGTTTTAGTTAACTATAATAACCCTGGCAGGTAGCATACCTTCTGATTTTAGAGTATTATATTGGACGAACATTTCCAAACTCCCCTGGAAACAAGAGTCTTTTACTTTTAGTCCATTTTCTGGTTGGTATGTCTGCTAAAGGGTTAATTTCATAGGCTTTTATCAGCACACTGTCTACACACAGACTAAAAGCTGGTTTTAAAGTTTTTATTTTACAAATTATAATGCATCTTCATTCTTCTTCCTCTGTTAATAGGTCAGTAACACAGATGTGTCCGGCATGAATCACACCGAGGTGGTCAACCTGGTGCGTGCAGCCCCCAAAGTCGTGGACCTCGTGGTCGGCCGCATCCTTGAACCTCCCAAACCCCCAACAGAGGCCCACCTCCTCCCCGACATCATATTTCAGTGTCACGACGAGTCCTTAGGTAATGGAAACATCAACGTATATGAAATCCGATCCTCTTTACCACTCAGTGCCTTCGGTGTTCTCAGAAATAACCAGAATGCTGCTGACTAAGTGTATTTTGCTGCATTCGACCAATTTGTGAGGCACGTTAGTATTATTTGACCACAAGAGGTCAACGGGGCTTTACAGGGTCACACAAAAACACAGATATCCATCAGAATAAACAAAGCCCACCTGCGTTTCTCTGGAAAAATGAGCTCACGGGGATAGACAACAAGCCAGATAAGAGTGTCACGTTTCAGCTTGCTCACAAAAAAGCAAAAGAAAGAAGAAAAAGAAGATGGTGTTAAGTGTTTGTTTTCTGGGCGTCTCTTGCAGGGCTTGTTCTCGATGGAGGAAGTGACAGTGGGTTGGGCGTGCTGTACATAAAGGACATCATCCCAGGATCCGTGGCCTCTGAGGAAGGCAGTTTGAGGCACTTGGATATCATACATTACATCAACGGCGCTCCGACGCAGGATCTGACCTTGAGCGAGAGCCGCAGACTCCTGCAGCTGTCACTGAGGAATCTCAGTCTCAAAGCCACCAGGTGAGTCGCTCGCGTCATGTGACTCGCTGCATGTTCACCGAAACACCTCCAAGTTCATCCATATTACTTTCAGGTGTTGGTAAGATACTTTCGATGGACCTTTGTTGTCAGTTGTTGTGTGAAATGTGTAATACTTCTGAACGGATGCCGCTATCGACCTATATTTCTGCAGGGATGGGAAGCCTGTTTTTCCGGGTGAGGAGCAGATTTCATTACTAAACAATAACATCAGTCCTAAAGTCTCGCAGAGCATGAACGGTAAGTGTAACGGAATTAAACTAGCAGTAACTGCACACTTTTGTCAGAATTGAATCAATGTCCTATAGTTTGGGGTCGGTATGACTTTTTTTTGTTTATCTTTATGCTCACCAAGGTTGCATTTATTTGATTAAAATACAGTAAAACAAGTCATATTGTCAAACTGTCTTCTATTTGAATATATTTTAACATGTAATTAATTATTGTCATGCAAAACTGGATTTGCTCCATTTATCCAATCCTCAGCATCACATCATTTTCACATGATCCTATCTTCAGACACATGCTGGTTTGAGCAGTTCTTTAGAAAAACATTTTTATTGTTATCAGTGTTGAAAACTGTGATTTTTATTTTATTTTTTTAGTAGAAAGTTTAGTATGTATTTAACAGAAACATTATAAATGTCTGTACCGTCTCATTTAATAAAATCAATGCATCCTTGCTAAATAAAAGTATTAATTTCTTTAAATTCAAAATAAATTCTAAATGTTTGTAAAGCACCCATTGACTTAAACTGATGTAATGCTGGTGTAATGTAACCACCAGTGAAGATGTCATCATCATATTTGCATGCTACAATTCCAGTGTTTCTTCTTTCTTGCATATATTAAAATCTGTATACTGAATTCTCATTGGTCATTTACACAGAAACAAGCAGAAAGCAAAAACCTAAAACTATAAACCTCCAGGAAATGCTAACCTAGTTCTATTATATTCTAAAACGTTTGTCTCTCATAAGACTTTAAGCTAACATCACCTTTTAACTACGGTAAAACCATTTTAACACATTATCCAGTTTATATCTGGCTTATAGCTTTACTTTTCTTGTGATTTGGTTCAATTCTGATGCTTGAGTTCGTAGTGCTGTTACTCTTCTGCTTGTAATCGGAGTAATTTACACAGTGGCCTCATTTCTCTCTTTGTATCATAGGTTATCTCCATAGCAACGATGGTAGTGAATTCGAGGCCCTATCCGGTATCTGTCCCGCTGAGGTGAGGATCTGTAGAACTTCTGGTAAACTATTAGCTAATATTGATCGATTCTGCTCTGGCTGAATGTTTTCTCACTATATAGACCGACTTCAGAAACAGAAACTTCTCAGGCTTGATTTTATAGTTTGGGTGCTGTTATTTTGTGGCTTGTGAGACGGGACACAATCGGCCTGAAATTTAAACTGAGGCAGCTCACACGGACAGCTCAGATTTCTGCGGTCTGTGAGCTACTAGAGGAACTGGTGAGAGGAATTCGAGGCGATTCTTAGGAAACGCCACAGCGAGCGGCAAACAATCAAGGCTTCTCTCGTCTTTGAATTCATGGGAATTGTTAATGTGATTTCATTGTCAACTTATCTCCCTTTCTTATCTCATTCTTTCTGAATTCTTTATTTAACCCTTTTCTGGTCTAATGTGTTTACAGGAGCAGATTGTGAAGCTGCAGTTGGAGAAGCCGCCAGCAGGGGGCCTGGGCTTTTCTGTGATTGGTGGAGAGAGGGGTATTTTTGTGAAGTCCATCACACCGGGAGGCACTGCAGACACTGCGGGCACATTGCAAGTTGGCGATCGTTTACTGAAGGTCCGTAACCAGCGTTTCTTTTGGAAAAATGCAGTACATTGTACACAAGCTCTGAAAGCTAATTCAGTGGTTGCGTTTATGTACAGGTCAATGAGGATCTGATGATCGGCGTGTCTCACTCTGAAGCCGTCACCACCATCCGTAAAGCTAAAGGCTTGGTGCACCTCACCGTCTCCCGTCCACTTGAACAAATGCCCAACACGTACCTGGGCTTTCTGCCTCTTAAATCCAACGGTGTAAATGGCAACAACGGTACAGCCTACAAGTCAATCTCAAATATAAAAATAATAAATTTGTAATATAAAATACAAATGTTTTAAGAAAATAAATATCTATATTTTAGATGCATATGTCATGTGTGCATATATTTACTAAATATATGCATCTTTAAAATAATATTTAAGAAAAATTATTTAGGGTTCTTTCTTTAATTTATTTAAATATGTTTACTTTTGTATTTTTATTGCATAAAAAAAAGAGCAATAATTTAGTCTTGCAAAAATCTGTTTCAGATGTGAGTGAGGACAGCGGTGTGAAGACAAAAATCCAGACGCCATCAGAGCAAAGCAAGACCAACAACCCACCTCCCCTCCCTCCTATAGGTACAGTAAAGATCACGTGACCAGCTGATTTTAGTAGCATTGAGTTCCTACTATAGATTTTATTCAAATGTTTAATTAGTTTAGTTCAGTTTTATTAAACATTAATCATTTCATTATAACATTTAATTATAATATTTAATGATGCTTTACTTTTTAATATAATACATTTTTAAATATATTAACATACCATCAAAGCAATAAAATTAAATATTAAATTATATGTTTATATTTGAATATAAGTAATTTGTTTTAGAAATTTTGTTTTACTTTTCATTAGTTTTGAAATATTTCTATATTTTCATTACGTTAATTAAATATTTTAAGGATTCGTTTATCAAGCACATTATAGCGATTTCACTTGATTTTTATTTTATTTCAAGCAAAGGTCAAGTTATTTCATGAAAAGGTTTATATACATACATGCATACAATCATGGCCAAAAATATCGACACCCTTGGTAAATATGAAGGCTGTGAAAATTCAAAAATATAAAAGAAGGCTGTGAAAATTCATCTGCATTGTTAATCCTTTTGATCTTTTATTTAAAAAATTTACCAAAATGTATCCTTTCATTGGATATTAAGAATTTAAAATGGGGGGAATATCATTATGAAATAAAGGTTTTTCTCAAATACTCGTTGGACACAATTATTGGCACCCCTTGAAATTCTTGTGAGTAAAATATCTCTGAAGTATATTCCCATTCATATTCACAATTTTGACCACTTCAACGTGATTATAAACATGAAATTATCCAGCCATGGCTACCTGTTTCACAGGAATATAACGAGGAGGGAAAACAAAGCCCAAATGCCCTTAATCATCCATCACAATCAGAAAAACCAAAGAATATATTTCTGATGTGCAGCAAAAGATAATTGAGCTTCACAAATTGGTGAAGTGGCTTTAAGAAAAGAGCTAGAGCAGTGGAAATTCCCATTTCCACCATCAGGGCAATACATAAGAATTTCCAATCAACGTAAAATGTTACGAATCTGCCTGGAAGAGGACGTGTGTCTATATTGTCGTAATGCATGGTGAGAAGGAGAGTTTGAGTGGCTAAAGACTCTCCAAGGATCACAGCTGGAGAACTGCAGAAAATAGTTTAGTTTCTGGTTCAGAAAACCTTTAAAAAAAAAAATTCCAACAGCACCTACATCACCACATGTTGTTTGGGAGGGTTTCAAGAAAGATTCAAGAAATGGGACTGGCTTCTATGGTGAGATGAAACTAAAGAATGAGCTTTTTAACAGCAAACACAGGTGAACAGGTGAACACAGAGATAAAAAGTACCACATGTGTACAATGAAATATACTGCTGTATTTTTGATATTGTGGGCCTATATTTCTGCTGGAGGTCCTGGACATCTACATGGCATCATGGATTCTATTAAATACCAACAGATAAAAATATCAGTAAGTGACTGACTCTGTTAGAAATCTTATAATGGGCCATGTTTGGATCTTCCAACCGTACAATAATCCAAACACAAACCTCAAAAACAACACCGAAATGGGTCACTGAGCTCAAAACCAAGCTTCTGCTAGAGAAATTCCAGTCCTCTGACCTGAACCCTACAGAAAATGAGTGTGGTGAACTGAAGAGGAGAAGCTGGGAATCTGAAGGGTCTGGAGTGATTCTGGATGAAGGAATGGTCACTGATCTCTTGTCAGGTGTTCTCTAACCTCATCAGGCATTATAGGAGAGAATTTAGACCTGTTAAACTGGCAAATGGAGGCTTCAAAGAGTATTGAAAAAAAGGGTGCCATTAATTGTGGCCAATGTGTATTAGAGAAAAACATTTATTTCATTATGATACTTCCCTCCCATTATACATTCTTATTATCCAATGGATAGTACATTTTTGTGAATTTTTTAAATAAAAGATCAAAAGGATTAACAATGCATATACATTTTCACAGCCGCCTTTGATCATATTTACTAAGGGTGCTGATATTTTTGGCCATGATATATGGTGTTTTTAGTTCACATCATTCTGGCAGATGGGTCATCTGAATGTCACCTACAGATGTGAGAGTGGGGTATGTACTTGATCACCATTGTGTGTGTGTGTGTGTGTGTTCTAGACTATGACACGGGCTCTGTAGAGAAAGGGAAGGGAACAGAAGGAAGTGGTGACCTATCAGAGGACACAGACTGTGATGGCTCGTCTCTGCCGGAAGACTCCCCAGAGGTACAGCCATCTGTAATTAAACTTTGAATATCTGCAGTTTTACAGCAGTCAAACTGCGTTCATAAGACCCAGTCTGATAACAATGGACTTGGAAACAGTGAATCATTTGGTGAATCACTTTAAAGTGATATTATTGACTTAAAACAATGCATCTGTTTATCTGAATTACATGCTATGTTTTTCTGTCTTCAGGCGTCTCGGAAGGCTGAGTGGCAGGAAGAAAATGTTGATGACCCACTCAACATCAGGTGAGAAAAAGAATTCTACCTTCATCTTACTCTTTGAGTTCTTTTACATCAGCAGCATGTGTGTTTGTGTAGTAAAATTCAGTGCATTTTATTATTAATCAACATGATTTTCTGAAACACTTTCTATTCTGTAAACATGACTGAATTCAGGCTTTTTGTAGTTTATACAGTACTTACTGTATTGTAGCACTTTATACAGTATAGAGTAGATTAAATATTGTTTGGATGTACAGTACACTACTGTTCAAAAGTTCACTGTAACTCAGTATGAATGTCTGCTGTTATAGTTACGCTTGCATGTTGTTTTATTAGTTCATGGTGTACGGTTTGATTTAGAAGAACGGCTGACCCTGACAGATATGTCCTCAAGCAGGGTTTCATCTAACAGGTTTGTTCTGATCAAATCTCGTTCTCTTCTTAGTGCCCTGCAGTCATCGTCGGGTCAGCTGGATGAGGATGAGATCACATGGGGAAGTGATGAGCTGCCGATGGAGAACATCGACTCTAAATTTACTGAAGGTCAGTCAGCTTCAGCTCAGATTTATTCATTGAACCGGGTCGTCTCATTGCAAGTATTACACTTGTTATTTTCACTCTCTCTTTCTCAGATGGACCAGTTGTCACTGAGGAAGAGTTGACGTCTCTTCCTCTGGTGAAAGTGGTTCCTGACGGTCATTATACATCCACTAATCTCAACACTATAGTCCGCATGATGAGAGGCCTGCTGGAACAGAAAGTTCCTCTGCAAGAGTTTGAGGTACAGAAAATATTTCATTGTACTATACAAGTAGAGAACGTCTGTATTTTTTATATTAGAACATTTCATTCACTTACAAGAAATATAAACTGGCCTTAAATTATTTCATGCATATTTGAAAATATTTATGTGCAGAAGTTTAACACCACGTTTTATTTTTATTTCTTTGAAAGAAATGAATACATTTCTTTCGAAAAGATGCATTATATTGATCAGAAGTGACAATAAAGACATTTATAATGTTTCAAAAATGTCTATTTCAAACACTGTTCTTTTGAACTTTCTATTCATCAAAGAATTCTGGAGAAAAAAAAAAGCATTTCCATAAAATTATCAGGCAGCATTGATGATAATAAGAAATAACAAGAATGATTTCTGAAGGATCATGTGACACTGAAGACTGGAGTAATGATGCTGAAAATTCACCTTTGTATCACAGGAATAAATTACATTTTTAATAAATCTTAAAATGGTATATTGTTATTTTAAAAGATTACAATATTTCACAATGTTTTTACCGTATTTTTGATCAAATAAATGCAGCCTCGATGAGCATAAAAGACCTTAAACAATATTGCTGATCCCAACATTTTGAATGCCAGTATTAATTTGGCATGAATGTAGCTTTTAATGCTAATATGGATACAAACTCCGCATTTTAATTGGTAAATATGTGTTTTCTTTTAAAGAACCTTCAGAATTTGCGCCCCTTGGATGAATGTCTGATTGGTCAGACCAAAGAGAACAAGAAGAAAAACCGATACAAGAACATCATTCCATGTGAGTTAGGAAGAACACTGATGTATAAACAATGCGTGTTTCTCTGACCTTTTGTATGTTAATTTCCACAATTTCCAAAATTGATTTCCACTATTTCCCTGTTTATCTCTGTGAAGCTGCTTTGACACAATCAGTATTATATAAAGTGCTATTGACTATTGAATCTCTCTTCTTCTTGATTCAGTCGACACAACCAGGGTCATGCTGGGGAAGGATGGCGGCTACATCAATGCCAACTTCATCAAGATGCCGGTGAAAGACGAGAACTTCCTGTACATTGCATGCCAGGGGCCGCTGCCCACCACGCTGGGAGACTTCTGGCAAATGGTTTGGGAGCAGAAGTCCAACGTGATCGCCATGATGACACAGGAAGTGGAGGGGGGGAAGGTGAAATGTCAGAGGTACTGGCCCGACACGCCTCGCTCGCCCGAGATGGTGAGCGACCGGCTGCAGATCACACTGGTTAAAGATCAGCACCTGGACAACTTCGTCATCCGCCTCATAGAAGTCAAAGACATCCAGGTGAGAGGCAGTTATATAATCATATTTTACAATTATGCATTTAGCAGACGCTTTTATCCAAACGCGACTTACAGTGCATTCAGTTTTTATCAGTATGTGCGTACCCTGGGGATTGAACCCACAACCTTTTGCGCTGCTAACACAATGCTCTGCCACTAAGCCAAATAAACACATATCTCATATCTCTATAAATCAAAAATCTGCATGTGTATTTTTCTCTTGCAGACTAATGAGATCCAGAGAGTCACTCATCTGAACTACACAGGCTGGCCTGACCATGGAACACCGACTCAACCGGAACAGCTCCTGACATTCATTTCCTACATGAGACACGTCCACCAATCAGGGCCCATCATCACCCACTGCAGTGCAGGGATTGGCCGATCAGGAACGCTCATCTGCATAGACGTGGTTCTTGGCCTCATCAGTAAAGATGTAGATGTAAGTGGTAAAAAAAATATTGGTATCTGTTTATGGCAACACTTTAGAATAACTAAATAAATGGCAAAAGTTAATAAAATGGATGGAAATGCTGAAAGCACCTTTAAGCAGTATAATATAATGATAACAAAATTATCTAACATACATGTTTACATTAAATTACATTAATGCATTTAGCAGACGCTTTTATCCGAAGCGACTTACAATGCATTCAGGCTATACATCTTTTTTATTTCAATATTTGTGTTCCCTGGGAAATGAACCCATGAGTTTTTGTGCTGCTAACACAATGCTCTACCACTGAGCAACAGGAACTACTTGTGATGATTGAGGTTATATGTAATAATCACACATTTCCTCTCATTAGTTTGACGTATCAGATGTGGTCCGTACCATGAGACTCCAGAGGCAGGGCATGGTGCAAACAGAGGTAACCGCTTTATGATGATGCATTTAAATGAAGGTTATTTTTGCTGCTTTTTTGTGAGTAACATTTCCTTTTTTTTCTCTCCAGGAACAATATATTTTCTGCTACCAGGTCATCTTGTATGTGCTCAGATGTCTGCAGGCCGAAGAGAAACTCTCCGGATAAAGCGAGGACCTCAGTGCCTTTCTGCTCTTCTGATAGGCTCGAGAGATCAGCTGAAAATATCATCACAATGTTTTCCTATCAGGGGCTTTGACCTCGTCAGAACAAATGTGTCTTATTATGTTTTTGAACGTCAGTGACGTGTACAAATCTTGCAGAATTTTGTGTATTCTTATCGCTTACATTCTTGACCGTTGGCTGCTACTTCTTTTATAATTTATCCCTTTTTTTTTTTTTGGTAAAAACTGTTTTTATAGATTCCTTAAAGATTTTTGATCAAATAAAAAAAGAAATTAATTCATATATTTTTTTTTTGTGGTACAAAATGATTCTTGTGTATTTTAAACAAAATGATGGTGGAAATATTGCCTTGACAGAATACAGACAGTATTTGCTTTGTAAATCTTTTAGAAATCACTGAGTGTCCAGTGGTGATGGAAGAAATTTAAAGTGTTATATTTAGTGTGATATTTATCTTATGAAATCTGTTGATATGTTTTAAAGCTGTTACATACTGGACAATTTGCAATTTGTAAATAAAAGAATATCATGCCTTTAATGGTTTTCTCTAATCATTGTATTTTTGCCATTTCTGCAACTGTGATGAATGATGTGCAAGTTATTTATTATTTATTCAAATTATGTGTCTTTCATGTTATTTGGATGCAACCAGGTTTTACTTGGTTTGATATAAAAATTGCCTATTAAGTTCATATTTATCAGTGCTCCCTTTATATATATATATATATATATATATATATATATATATATATATATATATATATATATATATATATATATTATTTTACATATTAGACTATAAAATGACTCGGGAGTCGATGTTTTCATCAGAAATATAAAATACTACTTTTTAAAATCGGACGCTGCAGAAACTCGCAACTCAACCAACCAGCAGCAAAACAATATAAAAGGTTGTTTTTTTTTCAGTTAGACTAATATACGTAGTGTAACAAAAAAATATTTAAACCGATGAAAAAAAAAAATTGGGTCTCCTGCAGTACCTCTGATGTCCAGTGGGGGCCGCTGAAAACCTCTGATTTAAATGAACGAAACGAACCATGTCGAATATTTGAATCAAACGATTCACCATATGATTCACTGTTTCGAAGCGCTTTAAATACCACACGCTGAGGACGCCTGCGTGGAACATACTAATTCTAATTAAGAAAACTATTTAGAAAGGTTTGAATGCTTACAGGGACGCAGCACCTGTAAATAACGTTATACTGATTCGAAACAAATGATTCACAACGTATTCGAAGCTTGACGAAATACCAGAAGTGACGCGTCTGAAAACCGGAATGTCCTTTCAGTCTTTCCGTATTTTGAAGGCAGCATGGCGACCTCCTCATGAGCCACGCTGTTGCTCGGATAATCAAATAAACGTTTATATTTGACGCCTAGATTTAGAAGAAAAAAAAAATGTCGGGTCGTCACAATAACAAGTTACCGACGAACCTTCCACAGTTGCAAAATTTGATCAAGAGGGATCCGAAGTCCTACACAGAGGAGGTAAATAAACTATAGATTTGTCAACTAACTAGCCTCGTCGCTAGTTAACTAAATAATTTCGTGATATTACATATTGATTAAACTTACCCTAACGTTACTAGAAGTCTTTTTTTTCCAGTAAGTAATAGTGTCGCATCCTTTTTAATTTCGCTAGTGTTTATTCACTATACTAACGTTACTCAAATAGTGCCACCATCAAGTAAGTATTCTGTTATTATAGATAATAAACACCGATGGGTTCTGCAGTTAATTTAATCAGCGATTGATTTCCTACTAGCTACTTGTTAATTCTACAGAATAAAGATCTTAACCTTTGGTCCATATAATCTAAATGATCTTAATTTTATGTTATTCCAGTTTTTGCAACAGTATCGTCACTATCAGTCAAATGTGGAGATCTTTAAACATCAGCCTGACAAATCCAACAAAGACCTGGCAGAGCTGGTCATGTTCCTGGCTCAGGTATGGAGGTGTTTCCATGGTCTTGTATTTCAGTGTGTTTCGACTGTTGTTGTGTTATTGACTGCCTGTGATTTTGTCGTCAGGTTGGACACTGTTACTTAGAGGAGCTGTCCGATTTCCCACAGCAGCTGACTGATCTGCTCTTAAACCATCATACGGTGCTGGAGCCAGATCTCAGGATGGTGTGAATAACATCATTTTTTTTTAAATCTTTAATGACATTCAGTTCAGTTAGTGTTTAGAGTTTACTAGGTATAAACTCCAAGATACTCTGTCTTTCAGGGAAGACAATGTTCTTTATGTTTAAAGATCTGTTTTCTTCTTTCAGACGTTTTGTAAAGCTCTCATCCTCTTGAGGAACAAAGATCTGATCAGTCCCACCAGTCTTCTGGGACTGTTCTTTGAGCTGCTGCGCTGTCATGACAAACTTTTGCGCAAGGTCTGTTATTAAAGTTGCAATTCTGTTTTCAAATTATGAATTTCAATTATTGCGAAGCTTACTGCTAAAAAAATTGTCCTCTGTCTCCTCAGACTTTATATACCCATATTGTGACTGATATTAAAAATATCAATGCCAAGCACAAGAACAACAAAATGAACACGGTGAGTCACTTGGACATACTATTCATTTTTTCATTCAAGTCACATAATTGAAGGACTGTAGCATTTCATAATTTACCCTTTATTAATTGTTTACTGACATAAAGACTCACTGCTCTTGTATTTCCTTTGGGGCTCAGACCTTGCAGAACTTCATGTACACCATGCTGAGGGATTCAAACCCCACTGCTGCCAAGATCTCTCTAGATGTAATGGTTGAGCTTTACAAAAGAAACATCTGGTGAGTCCTTGAACAGATGTGTCTTTGTAGCATAAAATGATGCCATTAGGTGTGATCCGCACTCACTCTGTTTTCTGTTCTCACTCAACCTACCAGGAATGACACCAAAACCGTAAACGTCATCACCACGGCTTGTTTCTCCAAAGTCACAAAGGTTCAGTTTTTTGGCTTTATATGAATCTCCAGCATTGAAATATTAGTTAAGGACAAGTTATTTATTTATCATACACTATATTATAAATTTGTTAATAAATCTCATCTCCTCTCAGATCCTTGTCGCTGGATTGAAGTTCTTCCTGGGAAAAGATGAAGATGAAAAAAGAGACAGTGATTCAGAATCTGAGGTACTTATTCAGCAAGGATGCATTATATGATCAGAAGTAACAGTAAAGACATTTATAATCTTACACAATATTTCTATTTCAAATAAAAACTGTTCTTTTGAACTTTCTGTTCATCAGATAATCTTTTATGTATCGTGGTTTTCCGCAGTATTAAGCAGCACGAGTGTTTTGATAATAAGAGATGTTTCTTGAGCAAATCAGTATATTAGAATGATTTCTGAAGGATCATGTGACACTGAAGACTGGAGGAATGGTGCTGAAAATTCAGCTTCACATCACAGAAAGAAATTATATTTTAAAATGTATCCAAATAGATAATTTTTTTTAACATTATAATATTTTACAGTATTGTTGCTTTTAGCCTTGATGTTCATAAGAGACTTCTTTCAAAAACATTGTAATATCTTACTAACCCCAAACTTGTGAATTGTAGTCTACTTTAAATATTATTATTATTTTTAAAAATCATTCAAAGTGATATGTTTTTCCTCTGCAGGACGAAGGGCCAACAACCAGAGATCTAATGGTCCGATATTCAACCGGAAAAAAAACGTCCAAAAACAAGAAGAAACTGGAGAAAGCCATGAAAGTCCTCAAGGTTAAATCTGGTGTTTCATAATCAGCTAATCAATGTTTTGTTTGTTCGTTTCCGAGTCATTTTAGATGCTATTTTAGTTTTTATTTCAATATTTTCATTTTAATCTGTTGTGTTTTGATATTTTCATATATTTGTTTTTATTTCAGCTTTAGTTTTAGTTATTTTATTCCATCAAGATGATTTTATTTTATTTCAGTTAGACTATATATGTAGCCAGGGACTGGTTCTGGAATTCATGGTGGCTTTCATTGGCCAAGGCCCGCCCATGAGGCCGTTTGACTGACGTGTCAAACAACCAATCACAGTTTGTTTCGTTTATCGTCATGTGGCGACGAAATGTCACCACAATAACAGACCAGTGTGTAAAACTCCCGGACATATTTTAAAGATTCTATGCCGCAAACTTTAAATATTTCACATACTTTTGAAAATCCAGCGTTTAGTTGATCCTGATAAGCATTCGTCGTCACAGTTGTAAACACGGCGGCTTTCTTCTTTCGTGAGGGGGTTTGGTGTCACGGTATCTTTGTTTCCAGGAGGAACGTTAAAAAACGCGACACGGATGTCTCGCGGAAATCCTGTAGAATTCAACCAATCCGATGACGACTTAGACACTCCTGAAGTGTTTCCACTTTTGTGTCCAATATGCATCAGACGTTTAGCATACGGTCCGTGGGTGTGACGTCTGAGGCTGAGAATAGACTTTGTGTGACCCTGGGGTGTATTTGTAGCAACAGCCAAAAATGCACTGTATGGGTCAGAATTATTGCTTTTTTTTATGCCAAAAAGTAAAGATAATGTTTCATGAATATATTTTGTACATTTTTCTACTGTAAATAAATTAAAACATAATGTTTTATTAGTAATATGCATTGCTAAGAACTTCATTTGGACAACTTTAAGGCCTTTTCCCTCAGTATTTAGATTTTTTTGCACCCTCAGATTCTAGATTTTCAAATAGTTGGAGCTCGGCCAAATATTGTCAGTTCCTAATAAACCATACATCAATGGAAAGATTATGTATTCATCTTTTATATGAGATGTGTAAATTGCAATTTTGAAAATTCGAATCTTATGACTGGTTTTGAGGTCCATGGTCACATTCTCTTTAACGTAATAAAAGTTTAAATTCATCATAATATTCCTTGTTAATTTCACTGCTAAATTTCATTTTCTTTTCTCAGAAACATAAAAAGAAGAAAAAAGTGGAGGTTTTTAATTTCTCCGCCATCCACTTGATTCACGACCCTCAAGGTAAGGGCACCCTTTCACACCGAGAGAGAGAGAGCACAAAAACGTGGAATGATGATGATGCAATGAAGAGGTGAAATATCTGGTAACTGAAAGCTTGCAGGTTCAGCCACACAAGGGTTGATCCATAAACTGTCACTGTGAAGCACTTTCTATGAAAGCACCTAGATTAGAAACGAATATCTGTGTGGTTCAGATTTTGCAGAGAAGCTCCTGAAGCAGCTGGAGAGTTCAAACGAGCGTTTTGAAGTGAAGATCATGATGATGGAGCTCATCTCTAGACTTGTGGGAATTCATGAGGTCATTAATAAGTCAATTTAATTATTCTTGTGCATTTTAGAATTTAATCTTTTCCCATTAGTTACTTTAACCTGTTTTTTTCTTCTGTTTTACAGCTTTTCCTCTTTAATTTCTATCCATTTGTCCAGCGCTTCCTTCAGCCCCATCAGAGAGGTAAACACTCGGATCTTCATGAAACACTTACCCGAGTCGTAATGTTTTTTTGAATGTCTCTTATGTAATATTCATCCATATCTTTAGAGGCTGTTTATGATCTCTTTGTTCATTCATTCATTTTCTTTCAGAGGTCACCAAAATTCTGTTGTGTGCCGCCCAGGCGTCGCATCAGCTGGTCCCTCCAGAGGTAAGAACTGATCATGATGACTTTATAATAATTTATACGTTTTTTGAAAAAAAAACAATCATAATAAATAATGCTTTTATTCTGCAAAGATTCATGCAATTGATCAAAAGTGATAAATCAACACTGATAATAATAAGAAATGTTTCTTGAGCAGCAAATCAGTATATTAGAATGATTTGTGAAGGATCATGTGACTCGTAGATATAATTACATTTTAAATGTAAATAAAATTAAATTTTAAAATCTATTCAAATAGAAAAGTTACTTTATGTTGTAATAACATTTAAGAAAAATCTTACTGACCCAAACATTTGAATAATTGCAAGTTAAGTTTAAGTAATAAATAAATCCCTGTTCCGTCTACAGATCATTGAGCCCGTCATCAAGACCATCGCCAATAACTTTGTAACGGACAGAAATTCAGGAGAGGCCATGACAGTTGGGTAGGCGCAGTGGAAATCCGACTCAAATACAAAGAAACGGGAAATTACATAATGCAAAATACTGTAATTTGCTCCTCTCATGATAGCTCTCTCTTGTTCATCCTCATCTCACAGAATCAACGCCATAAAAGAATTGGTTGCCCGCTGTCCTCTCTCGATGTCAGAAGATCTGCTTCAAGATCTGGCGCAGTACAAATCTCACAAAGATAAAAGTATGCCGTTTGTTATCATTATTGATCATCGTCTGTTCATTACATGCAGCTATTTAGTATAAAATTATGATATAAGCATAGAGTTTGCTTTGAATATTGTCTGTCTTTATCTTCCAGATGTTGTGATGTCTGCCAGAGGTCTTATCCAGCTGTTCAGAGATCTCAATCCACACATGCTACACAGAAGAGACCGGGTGAGAAGCCTAAAACATTACATTATAGAAATATACATGTCTTGAATAAATGGCATAAAAATATATCAGGTTTCACTAAAATATTAAGCGGGACTGCTGCTTTCAACATAGATAATAAGAAATGTTTCTTGAGCGGTAGATCAACATATTAAAATGATTTCTGAAGGATCATGTGACACTGGAGACTGGAGTAATGATGCTGAAAATTCAGCTTTGCTTCACAGGAATAAATTACATTTGAAAATGTATTAACATAGAAAACATTTATTTTAAATTGTAATAATATTTCACAATATTGCAGTATTGCAGGTAATAAATAAATGCAGCCTTGACGAGAATAAAAACATTTTGTCATTAAACTTTGCAGACCCCAGTCTTTTGTACGGTTGAGTACATTCAGATATTCACTTTTATTTTGTTATCAGGGGAAGCCCACAGAATCCTCCAAGGAGGCCAAAATCCAGAACTACGGAGAACTGGAGGCCAAAGACTACATCCCTGGAGCTGAGGTGCTAGAAGTAAAGGAAAACGTAGATGAAGAAGATGATGAAGGTGTGTGAAAAGCTGTATTAACATTAGCTTATTATTGCAAAGAGTATAATGTGATTTTAAGACACATTGAAATCTCTGACCATCTCTTTCTAATAGAAGGCTGGGAGAGCGCTAGCATGAGTGAGGATGATGATGATGGCGAGTGGGTGAACGTCCATCACTCCTCTGATGAAGATCAAACAGAAGTGGTGAGGATCTTTGACTTAAACACTTGATTTGATTGTAATGGTGGAAAACGGTGCAGATGAACCCACTTTGTGTTTTTGAATGTAAGGCTGAGAAATTACAGAATATTCCAGAGGACGAGCGCAAAGCTAAAGCTGCGGCAGTCAGCACCAGTCGACTCCTCACGCAGGACGACTTCAAGAAGATCCGCATCGCTCAGATGGCCAAAGAGGTCAGCTCTGCCCCCGGAAAGGGACAGAAGAGGAAGAACGTGGAAAGTGACGAAGAGGGGGAGAGGTAGGATGTGTCGAGGTTTCCTTACTGAAAGGATTTTAGAAACGTTCTGTCAGGAATTTGTAAAAATATGAGAATAATAAAATGAATTGAACAGTGATAGAATGTTTTTTCTTCAGGGGCGAGTTGCTTAGTCTAAGAGACATTGAGCGTCTTCACAAGAAACCCAAATCTGACAAAGAAACACGGCTGGCAACAGCCATGGTGAGTCTGGAAATGATAAATGAAAATTACTTATTCCTTTTTTTTTTTTTACCTGAAATTCTGAGATATTTGTGTGCGTGCTTGCTAAAGTTTGAGGGTCAGTATTTTATTTTATTTTCAGTAAAGAGTGACAGTTAATACCTTTTATAATGTTACAAAGATTTCTGTTACAAACCAAATTTTTTTTTTTTTACTTTTGAGCATCAAAACTGTAAAGAATGTTTCAGCAAATATTAGAAAAATTTCTAAAGGATCATATGGCACTGAAGACTGGAGAAAAGATGCTAAAACATTCTGATTTGCTATCATAGGAATCATAGCAATAGAATATCATATTCAAGTAGAAAATATAAAAAGTTAAATAATTTGTAAAAAAAAAAAAAACTAATTTGTAATTTCACAACGTTACTGTTAGTGTTTTTACTGTATTCTTAGCTCAAGTAATTCAAAAGTCTCTTTCAAAAACATAAAAATAAAAAAATCTTACTGACCACAAACTTTTAGAAAAAAAAAGCATGGTTAATTAGGATCGGACATTATTCGGCCAAGAAACAACTATTTGAAAATCTGCAATCAGAGGGTGCAAAAAAAATCTAAAAACTGCCTTTAAAGTTGTCCAAATGGAACATGATCTTTACTTAATATCCTAATGATTTTTTGGCATTAAAGAAAAATCGATAATTTTGACCCATACAATATTTTTTTTGGCTATTGCTAAAAATATACCCCAGCGACTTAAGATTGGTTTTGTGGTCCAGAGTCACACACATACATATATATAGCCTATGTATGCATGTTGAAAGAAGAAAACGCATATTATTTTTTTTAACTACTCATATGAATGAAAAACAAGATTAAAAGTTAAACTGTTTACAATTTCTATATTTGACATTTTTCGTTCTCAGGCTGGGCGGACAGATAGGAAAGAGTTTGTTAAAAAGAGGAGTAAGCTAAACCCGTTCGCCAGCACCAGTAACAAAGAGAAGAAACGAAAAAAGAACTTCATCATGATGAGACACAGTCAGGATGTGAGGACCAAAGGCAAACGCTCCTTCAGAGATAAACAGGTGAGCCCTGCTGCTGCTTTCACATCTGGATGACCTTTAGACGGAATTAATCTGTGCAGTTTACCATGAAACCTCAGTTTGTGTGTTGTATTTGGGTATCTGCAGTATTTCTTATTAATAGTGAATTCCCCTCTCTCGTTTTCCTCTCAGATCGCGTTAAGAGATGCACTCTTGAAGAAGAGAAAACACAAGTAATTCTGTCCTGTGACGGACTGGAGCTGATTTGATCTGTGCGGACCGTTCTGTGTACAGGAAGACAATATTCAGACATCCCGGATGTGTTGATTTTCATGTTTAATAAACCAATTAAACATTCGAAACGCTGTTGCATATTTTTTTTGTATTCAAGCTTCAAATAGTCCATTGGACAAACTGCAGTCTTACAGTTTTTTTCAGTCGCTAACAAGCATTTGTCCAAGCAGTTGTCACTTTTTCAAAACTCTAAACACAATTAGCACAGAATCTATCTATTGTGGCCATACCATTCACACATTTCATGTCGTTTTCACACAATATGGAGTCATTGAACACATTTCCACAATGCTTACATATTCTGAACAGACAAGCTATACCTCCCAACAAAATTATGGATCGTTTTTGTAGTATTTACAAATGTTAACACACAACATCCCACAATAGCAAAAACAATGTTCCAAACCTTAGATAGAGTATAAAAACCTATGCTTCTGCAATTATATCAGTTCAAAAACAATATATCTTAGCTGATTTATGTTGTGTAAATTGGGCCAACCACAGCTGATTCCAATCTGGCTTAGACTCAATGGCAGGGCTTATTTTTTAGACAATAAACTTATACAATAAAAGGAGGACTTTGAAGAGTGATGTTTTTGGAAACAGAAACAGAAAAAGAGAAACACTGTAATGTATGGACGAGGAAGAGTAAGAGCAAGGGGCCCAGGGAGAAGAGCAGGAGCAGTGAGAGGAGCAGGAGCAGTGAGAGATGCAGTGGCAGGAGCAGTGATAGATGCAGTGAGAGGAGCAGGAGAACTGAGAGGAGCAGGAGCAGTGAGAGGAGAAGTGAGAGGAGCAGGATCAGTGATAGATGCAGTGAGAGGAGCAGGAGAACTGAGAGGAGCAGGAGCAGTGAGAGGAGAAGTGAGAGGAGCAGGATCAGTGAGAGATGCAGTGAGAAGAGCAGGAGCAGTGAGAGGAGCAGGAGCAGTGAGAGGAGCAGGAGCAGTGAGAGGAGCAGTGAGAGGAGCAGGAGCAGTGAGAGGAGCGGTGAGAGGAGCAGGAGCAGTGAGAGGAGCAGGAGCAGTGAGAGGAGCGGTGAGAGGAGCAGGAGCAGTGAGAGGAGCAGGAGCAGTGAGAGGAGCAGGAGCAGTGAGAGGAGCAGGATCAGTGAGAGATGCAGTGAGAAGAGCAGGAGCAGTGAGAGGAGCAGGAGCAGTGAGAGGAGCAGTGAGAGGAGCAGGAGCAGTGAGAGGAGCAGTGAGAGGAGCAGTGAGAGGAGCAGGAGCAGTGAGAGGAGCAGTGAGAGGAGCAGGAGCAGTGAGAGGAGCAGGAGCAGTGAGAGGAGCGGTGAGAGGAGCAGGAGCAGTGAGAGGAGCGGTGAGAGGAGCAGGAGCAGTGAGAGGAGCAGGAGCAGTGAGAGGAGCAGGAGCAGTGAGAGGAGCGGTGAGAGGAGCAGGAGCAGTGAGAGGAGCAGGAGCAGTGAGAGATGCAGTGAGAAGAGCAGGAGCAGTGAGAGATGCAGTGAGGGGGAGCAGGAGCAGTGAGAGGAGCGGTGAGAGGAGCAGGAGCAGTGAGAGGAGCGGTGAGAGGAGCAGGAGCAGTGAGAGGAGCGGTGAGAGGAGCAGGAGCAGTGAGAGGAGCGGTGAGAGGAGCAGTGAGAGGAGCAGGAGCAGTGAGAGGAGCAGTGAGAGGAGCAGGAGCAGTGAGAGGAGCAGTGAGAGGAGCAGGAGCAGTGAGAGGAGCAGTGAGAGGAGCGGTGAGAGGAGCAGGAGCAGTGAGAGGAGCGGTGAGAGGAGCAGGAGCAGTGAGAGGAGCGGTGAGAGGAGCAGGAGCAGTGAGAGGAGCAGGAGCAGTGAGAGGAGCAGGATCAGTGAGAGATGCAGTGAGAAGAGCAGGAGCAGTGAGAGGAGCAGGAGCAGTGAGAGGAGCGGTGAGAGGAGCAGGAGAAGTGAGAGGAGCGGTGAGAGGAGCAGGAGCAGTGAGAGGAGCGCTGAGAGGAGCAGGAGCAGTGAGAGGAGCGGTGAGAGGAGCAGGAGCAGTGAGAGGAGCAGTGAGAGGAGCGGTGAGAGGAGCAGGAGCAGTGAGAGGAGCGGTGAGAGGAGCAGGAGCAGTGAGAGGAGCAGGAGCAGTGAGAGGAGCGGTGAGAGGAGCAGGAGCAGTGAGAGGAGCAGGAGCAGTGAGAGATGCAGTGAGGGGGAGCAGGAGCAGTGAGAGGAGCAGGAGCAGTGAGAGATTGTTTTTATTTTAACCCCCCCCCCCCCCCCCCCCTTTATCTGGGCTTTTTGCTGTTGTTGTTTTATGTTCAGAATGCTCTTATGTGTTTCATTGATATTTTGTTCACTGTAAGCAATACTGTCGAGCCTGTTCTGTTCTATCATACCGTGTTTCTACTGTACTGCCTCCTGCAGTAAACAGTAAAGGGAAAAATAGCTTTTTACTGGAATGCTTTTGAATGTGAACATTACTGTACATTTGGACATACAGTTCCAAACCAAGAAATTAAGTGTAAAACAGTGAATTGCATGTTTTGCATGCAAATACCTGTAAAACTGAAACATAAAAGTCTATGCAGTTTTTGTAATGTCAACAATAGACAGTATTTTGAAACCTGGTGTACTTTGATTGACTGCATGTACCTTTTGAAGTGAAAACAAGTGTTATTCTTTGACAGAATAATTTAATTTTGAGTCAGATTTCCAGTGTTTTGGTAAAGTTGGTGTGTGCAGATAAAGATGTGTTCTATTTTGAAATGAAGATTTAGTATATATTTAACAAAATGTGTTTTTGAGAAGAAAATTATCAATTTGGCCAATTGTGTTTTGTAGGTGTGAGTCTGTGTTAAGAGTTTAGAAAAAGTATCTGAAGTATGGTTAAGCGCTTGTTAGCGATTGAAAAAAACTGTAATAATATAACTGAAGCATGAACTAACAATGAAACAATACTTCTACAGCATTTGGTTTCATATTTTGTCATCTAATACAATAATGTTTTATGTGTCCAGATAGTTTGGAACCACTGTATATGATAAAAATGTCAAAAATAAATTCTAACCAAATTATCTAACCAATATTTGAGAGGAATAAACGTCCTCCCACATATTTCCAGCTGTGCTACATGATCCCTTCTATTTGCATCTCTATTGTCTAGTGTCATGCCAAACACACACACATATATCATTAGTGACAGCTGTGTAGTGCGTCTACAACACTTCGGCAGAGATTTGCTTTCATCTGGATAGTCTGGAAATTTGCTTTACAGGTGAAGATAAATGCTGTAATAATCTGTTCTTGCTTATGTTTATTATTTCACATTATAATCTAATCTAATGAACAGTGATTAAGACATTAATGGGTTGCTGGCTACTATTTGACCCAGGCTATGTGGAAATCTCGGAATGTATTGGTTAAATAAATTGTGGCATTTCTGGGTTATAAAATTGGGTTTTGCAAGGAACTACATTATTGTTTGATAATCTGCCCCATGTGTTTGGGGAGTTTGGAACTAAACTTGTAGGTAGAGAAGCATGCATTTCCAATCATCATAAGTGGCTATTGGCTGATTGTGATATTGTTTTCTTAGTTAATGTAGTTTCTGTTTTTCTTTGAACGTGAATAGAGATGCATTGAGAAGATGGCTGGATTTGAGAACTCCTCCATCCCTAATCTGAATCCACATCTCAACATCACATCACTTGACAGTTTACAAGAGGACATTTTAAGAACTTGTGTTTTTTTTTTCAATGTCTTGTTTGGGCCACCAATACACATCTACGTCCTGTGGCTGATTGTGTCAGGGAGAGCAATTGAATCGGAGTTCCTAAACTTGAACCTTTCTGTTTGCGAGATGATTATTTGTCTGAATTTTTTTATCTTGTTATTGTCGCAAAGATTCCCAGAGGTCTATCCGATTATGGCATTTACAGTAGAGTTTTACATCACTGGCCGTCCTCTGTTTCAGAGTCTGATCAGCGTTGAGCGTTACCTGGCTGTGGTTCATCCTTTAACCTTTCTGAAGCTCAAACGTCCAAGATATAAGTTATTCTGTTCTGCAGCTGTGTGGTTTACAACACTCAGCTCCTGCCTGTTTTGTATTTTTACTGTACTCAATCATGTTGATGTTTATATGTGCACACTTCTGCTACAGTTTTTACTCTTCCTTTTCATAAACCTCTTCTGCTGTTTGTCTGTTCTCTGGGCTCTGAAGAAACCTAGACCTGGAGAGAGAGGGAAAGAGAGAAAGGAGGAAAACCAGATGAAGAGAAGAGCGTTTTACCTCCTCCTAATAACTACTGTGACCTTGGTCACCATGTATGCGCCTGTGGTTATTGGGGGATTTTTATATTTTCTTTTACCACCAGTGGTTTCAATATTTGTATCCTTCAGCCTTGTATGTTTCATTCTGCCTGGATTTGTCCAGCCTGTTGTGTATCTCTTCCGGGTTGGAAAACTGCCCTTCCTTTGTTGGAGCTGAAGCTTCTTAAATGTAATTATTTTCTAGTAAAAATAACCACAACAAATCTCAGCCTTGACTTGTGATCAGTAGAGATCAGAATGAGCTTAGGAAATACTAGTGTGTACTGAAAGCAATTGGCTTTTTTAAAGTTTTAATCTTGTTAAATTGTACTTTGCCAGAACTTGTACTTTTCATGATTTACTTAATAATTCTTTTATTTGTTCATTGTATTTATGCATATGAAAACTCACCAGTGACCATTCTCAAGGTTTCTTTGTTGAGCTTCAGTTTTCTCTTTGGTCTTCTTACACACTGCTATGTCATATGGCTCATCGTCACAGGAACAGGAAGTAGCGTTGCATCGTTCTTCGTTACCTGGCAGTGGTTCATCCTGTAATCTTTGTGAAGTTCAAACCTCTCAGATACAGAGCGATCTGCTCTGCTGTGTCCTGGATAATGGGTCTTGGATCATGTGTGCTCTACGCTGTCATGTTATGTGACACTTATGTATTTCATTTCTGCAGTTCCTTCTCTCCTTCTCCATCCAGTTGTTTTGTCTTGTGGCTGTTCTCAGAGCTCTGAAGCAGTCAGGACCAGGAGAGAGAGGGAGAGAGAAAGGAGGGAAATTTGCTTTCACAAAGCTAGAGATTCCATATTTTGAGGAACAGAAAAAAAAATCACCTGACTTTTTAGTCTAGTTTGCATTTGCATGCGAGGGCTGAATGACAATATATCGAGTATATACATGAGATGAGAATGGATTTCTGTGTACAACAGAGCTAGTAATCCACAATACTCAGCTTCCCACATGAATACTTAGCCTACCAGTTTATGTTTTCTCAGTAACATTTTCAAAACGGTCCAAGTTACATTCAGCAATAACTTGATTTCCTGAAGGACGGCTGGACTTGTCTAGGTAACAAACTCCCATTATAATAAAGTTGTTTTGGATCTTAAAATGTAATACAAATCTTAAAATGTAAAAAAATATATATGTTATACATTTTTCTTCAGCTAGTAGGTGATGTTATTTTTTTACAAGCTATGAGTAATAAATGATATGTCATATCAGATTATTGTTTATAGGCCTGTTGGCATAACTTTGGTATTGAACATTCCATACAGAAAGAGAGAGACCACACTCTTTCTTTATGTGTGCGTGTGTAATATACAAACATGAATACTAAAGAACATTTCTAGACCGATACTAATTGAAAGACTCTATTTAGGGACAAGTACAGCCATGGACTGCTCTTCTGAGGATCCCACATGTGCGGTGTTCCCGTCAACAAACCTCACAGCATCTGACAGCGCACAAATGCTATTTTATTCTATTAATAGTTGTGTGTTGAGCTTCAGTCTTCTGTCTG
This sequence comes from Carassius auratus, assembly GCF_003368295.1. Taxonomy (NCBI): domain Eukaryota; kingdom Metazoa; phylum Chordata; class Actinopteri; order Cypriniformes; family Cyprinidae; genus Carassius; species Carassius auratus. The sequence continues at coordinate 16,471,033 of NC_039288.1, read as the reverse complement.
GTTTTCTAATTCACCTCTATGTGATCGGGCTCATCCTTACAGAAACAGGAAATGGAATAGCATCAGAGTTCTTCATCCTCAATCTCTCTGTTTGTGAGATCATTCTTTTAGTCTATACTTTGCTTTATTTGATATATTCATTTCATCAAAGTCAGCAAGAATCAGTGCTCTTGCTTGTACTGAGGTTTTTAACAGGTAAAATCATCACCACCCGTCCTCTGTTTCAGTGTGTGATGTGTGTTGAGTGTTACCTGGCAGTGGTTCATCCTGTAACCTTTCTGAAGTACAAACCTCTCAGATACAGAGTCATCTGCTGCACTGTGGTCTGGTTAATCGGTCTTGGATCCTGCGTTATTTGGCTGTTTCATTTAACATTACCAACATATTATATTTGGGTTTCATTTCTGCAGTTCATCCTCTTCCTCTCCATCCAGTTGTTTTGTCTTGTGGCTGTTCTCAGAGCTCTGAAGCAGTCAGGACCAGGAGAGAGAGCGAGAGAGAGAGAGGAGGAAAATCCAGTTAAGAGAAGAGCAATTAAAATCATTGCAATATTGACTGTGACTATGCTACTCATAGTTGTTCCTTTTATTATCTCAAGATTCCTCAATATCCTGTTACAAAAACAGGTTGAAGAAGTGAGCTTGGTTAGCATGTATTGTTTTGTGCTGGGGGGCTTTGTACCTGCTCTTCTTTATCTCTGGCGAGTCGGGAAACTGCCTTTCTTCAAACCTACATAACGCTTCTCAGTACTTTAAAACATTTAAGTTTTGTCAGCATGTTACCATCTACATTTTTGCTGTTTTATGGTTCTTTTGTGCTTGATGGTTTTACTCATATGGTCTCATTAAGATCAGACATACCTTTTCCTCCATGCAACAATAGTGTAAATATTCTGAAGATGTTGTATTTGTGTCTATAAAAACTTCCCTGAAATGAGAAAAATCTGCCACACAGCATTTTAGTTTATGTATTGTCAACGATTCGCTTCAAAATAAAAGCATTTATCATTTATCTCTAACAGTGTCAAAAGGTTCCATTTTTTTAATTCAAGTTTTCTTTCACATCAGCATACATTTGATTTGATCAACCACAGTATATTTATTTACATTTTTATAATAATTAAAATAAAAAATGTATTTCTTGAACCTGTTTGCCTGCATCAAAACACTCAAGATGAATCTCTAAATGGAGCTTTTATTTATATTTCAAGTCAATATTTATTGAATAATTGAGACCATATGTTTTACATGTACATTTTACATGCAATATACATATCTTATTTATTCAAAATATATTTCTACCAATTATAATTAACATGATGTTTTTTCCATGCAAATAGAAAATTTTCCATGCAAATGTTTCAAATGTTTACTCAGACAGCTATCTGTAAATCATAAGAAATATTTGCATCTCAGTTGAGTTATGTGACATGGAGTCTTGCAAATATATCCTAATGACAGCTGTGAAGTCAGTCTGAAAAACAAAAACACAACATAATCTCTAATAATAGCATGATGTTCCACGCATGCACACTACTTGATGTGAACTTTTTGATGTGATTTTTTTTTTTTTTTTTTCAAATATGGTGACCCAGTTATGAAAAAGGCAGGCCTATACATTAAGGCCATACATTGGCTGAAAATGTTAGAGATACATTACAACACAAATCAATAAAGATTTATATTTATACAGAACAGTGTCCTACAACATATTTTTCCATTAGTCCTTAAAAAATCATTGTATCCCACAAGCTGAAATCATTGTACTTCATGAGTTATCAATTATAAAAACAATTCCACAGACTGTCTTTTTGAATCTCTATTTTTCAATGAATATTTGCATGTGTGCTCCATTGCATGCAGAAGTCATAATACTTTCTTGTGGCAGCTGTGAAGTCAGTCTGCAAAACAGCACAGATTTATCCAGAGCAACTGGACATTCACACTTCAGGTGACGAACCTCTCTTTCAAATTGCATTGATTTTCTTCTTTTTTTATGCTGAATGGTATGTCACAGTGCGGTTATTATTCATATTAAAGGGTTAAAGGCACATATAAAATGATATTAGCAATATGTTGTGTTCCTGTAGCTCAATTGGTAGAGCATTGTGCTATCTAGTGCAAGGTTGTGGGTTTGATTCCCCTGGAACACACGATAGGTAAAAATTGAATGCACTGTAAGTAGCATCTGCTAAATGCATATAATTTAATTTAATGTCATGGCAACATATGTTGTTACATTACTTTAACTCATCAAATAAATTAAATTTCAACTTCACTTTTTCACATGGGATTCAACTTGATTTCTCAAGCCAGTTTAATATAATTTATCACTTGAACAGCCAATTTGCTCATACTTAAAAAAATTTAGGCAGCAACTGAACTTGTTGAAGAATGTAGAAACTGTATGGGTGATTAAAAAGAATCAATAATTTACTTTGAAAGCTAAATTCCCTCTATTCCTACAGGTCACAGTTCCTGTATTTTGCGAGCGTTTGTGGCCCGGGCAAGCGAGGCGAAATGAACTCATCCACACCTGACTCATACGCTAACTCCACAACTCCTTCCATTGAGCTAATAGTCTATCTGGAAATGTGCATCTCCACCTTTAATTTCCTGTTTGGTCTTCTTACACACTCCTATGTGATCTGGCTCATCGTAACAGGAAGTGGAGTTGCATCAGAGTTCTTCGTCCTCAATCTCTCTGTTTGTGAGATTGGAAACTCTTTGAATTCGTTGTTACATATGCTGTCAAATGAGTTTTCATGTCTTACGACATTAGTCGTGTTTTTACAAGGACTCGCCATCACTGGTCGTCCTCTGTTTCAGAGTCTGATGTGTGTTGAGCGTTACCTGGCAGTGGTTCATCCTGTAACCTTTCTGAAGTACAAACCTCTCAGATACAGAGTGATCTGCTGCACCGCGGCATGGATCATAGTTCTTGGACCATGTTTGTTTTGTAGGTTTATTTTATACCCTCTCCATTTGGAGGCATATTGCTGGTTCTTCACAATGCAGTTCCTTCTCTTTCTGTGCATCCAATTGTTTTTCCTTTTAACTGTTCTCAGAGCTCTGAAGAAGCTAGGACCAGGAGAGAAAGGGAGAGAGAGAGAGGAGAAAAACCACATGAAGAGAAGAGCGTTTAATATCATTCTTATATCTACAGTGAATGTAGCTATCATATACGTCCCGTATACCATCACCTCACTTAATACCATTCTAATACAGCAATATATCCACAGAGATTGGTTTGGTGCTTTGCTTTTTTATGTGCTGGGTGGTTTTGTTCAGCCGGTTCTTTATCTGCACCGCGCTGGAAAACTCTCCTGTCTCTGTTGCTCATAACACCTACTATTGCGATATTCTAAAGTCATGGGACAGCTTTGTATCTGAAAGATCTCCTGTCATGAACCAAGAAATCCTATTAGTTAGCTAGCTGTTAGTTAGTTTGTTTTTTCAGTAAACCTCTTCAACAGTGACCGGGTGTCATTGTCTCTCTCTTTCTTTCTAAATGCTTGGTCTTAAAAAATTCTAAAATAAATGTATTTGTTTGTATTTTTTATTGTTTTTATTACAGATTAAAACTAATTAAGCTATATCAGACAAACAGCAGTATGTCTTGTTTTGCATATGGCATGCATCAGAGTTCTGCATCCTCAGTCTCTCTGAGATTGATAACTGTCTGGATAGTTTGCTCTTTATAATGTCAAATTGGCTTTTATTTCTCAGTAAACTGTCACAGTTCCTACTAGGAATCTCCATCACAAGTCGTCCTCTGTTTCAGTGTCTGATCTGTGTTGAGTTGAGGAAAACCACATGGAAGAGAAGACATTTCACATCATTCTTGTAACCACCGTGAACATGATAATTGTGCATGTGCCAATTACAATCTCAGGAATATTTACAGTTTGGAGAAAATAACATATTTCAGCATTTTGGTTCCCTGGTTTGATTTGTCATGTATTGGCTGGTTTTGTTCAGCCTGTTCTTTATCTGCACCAGAGTAGAACATTTTCCTACTTGTTTTTCCTCCATAAAACCTAGAAAAAAAGAGTTAATGTCACTAACATGCAAATAAAGCCACGATAGTACTTCCTCAAAAGCCATTGCGTTATTAACATGGTGCATTTTTTAACATTAGATTGTTTTCTGGCTGATAAATCAAAACCTGTGCATCTACTTTTGACTTCTTGTGGTTGATATTAGTTTGTTTGTTTATACAATAAATAATTCCATTAATTATCTAGTGTCATTTTGGTCTAATAAATTTGCATTACAGGTGTTCAATGACTGATTGTAATAGAAGCCTGTACTTTCAGACATTAAAGATTGTTTTATAAAAGTGGATATTTATTATTCCATTATTTATCATATAATATCAAACTGCTGTTGTCTTTTGTCTGCAATGAGTTGAAAGTGCAATTGCTTTTATACAACAATTTAGTAAATAATGAGATTTTAGTAAACGATACATGTAACTTAAATTTTAGGCACAATTTTTCAAAACATTTTTTTTTATCAAAACATCCAAGATTTCTCTCCAAGCAGATGAAGTCATGCAACATATAAGCTGTTCTGGTGACAGTGTAATGTCAGTTCACAAAATGTATATATATCCAGAGAGCCTGAACATTCACTCCTCAGGTGATAAACTCTTCCTTCTTTTATATTGTTGTCATGTTGGATGAACCGTAAAAATAATGAATATTATTATTTACTGTAAAACTTCACTTACGTTTTCGCTCTAACAATTAAAAATCCATTAGCTTTGATTTACAACCCCCCCCCCCCAAAAAAAGCAAAAACAAAACAACAACACTCAATATGCAGCTCAAGATGCTTTTTTGTGAATTATGGGATTAATATGCATTATGCGGCATGAATTATGAATATGTATTAGTATAAAACAAACTGACATTTAAGATCATTAAAGATCAAAATGGGACATGACTTGCATCAATATATTTATATTTTCTTTTTTCCTTTATGAATGTTGTCCAGGAACAGCCTATAAACAACTCTAAACATAATGCAAAGATTAGCTATGTTTGTTAAGCAAATGTTGAACACAGCTGGTGTCTGCCATAACAGTACGCATCAGAAGTGCAAACGTCATCTGGATTCAGACAGATAGCTTTGTACTCCACAAGGGTAAGCTGCATTTTACTTCTAGTTTGGAAGAGCGTTTTGTAATCAGAGGCCCCGGTCAAGTCATTCAGATAACAAATTGTGATCTAAGAGATCAGCCGAGCGAATAACGATTTTACGTAAGCCTCAGTAAATATTAAATCTCATCTTGGTTTCATGTTGACAAGGTAGGCTAAACATTATTTTGTTCCACTAAAAATAAATGCTGCGAAAATAATGTTGCATATTCAGTCTACTTTTTGATCTCATTTATGTTGAATTGCAGTCTGAATAACCTGGTGAATGTATAATTCTTTCATCCATTAGCAATATTATTTATGTTTTGTGAGCTTCTTAGCTCAGACAAGCGAGGAGGAAATGAACTCCACCACACCAGGAGCTTCCACCAACACCACATCTCCTTCCACCTCGCCACTGGACAGTGCTCGAATTCCTTTGTTCAGCATCAATGTCTTGTTTGGTCTTCCTACACACTCCTATATTATATGGCTTATTGTCAAAGGGACAGGTGGAATTGCATCAGAGTATCTCAACTTTAATAACTCTTTATGTGAGATTTGCATCTCTTTGGATTTCTTGATCTTTATATTGGCAAGCTATATTTCAAGTCTCTTTCCATTAGCAATGTTTTTACAAGGACTCACCATCACTGGTCGTCCTCTGTTTCAGAGTCTGATCTGTATTGAGCGTTACCTGGCAGTGGTTCATCCTGTCACCTTTCTGAAGTACAAACCTCTCAGATACAGAGTGATCTGCTGTATCGCAGCCTGGATAATCACTCTTGGATCCTGTTTGTTCTGCCTTATCATGTTCTTTTTTTCTACCGTTGCTATGCATGCGTGCTTCTACTCAGTGCAGTTTCTACTCTATCTCCCCATCCAGTTGTTTTGTCTTGTGGCTGTTCTCAGAGCTCTGAAGCAGTCAGGACCAGGAGAGAGAGGGAGAGAGAGAGAGGAGAAAAACCACATGAAGACAAGAGCATTTTATCTCATCTTAATAACTACTGTGACCATGACTATCACGTATGTGCCAACCACTGTCACTGGAATCTTTACCATTGTGTTAGACCAGCTTAATTTGATAGTTTGGATTCCTTCAATGATTTGTTTTATACTAGCTGGTTTTGTTCAGCCTGTTCTTTATCTGCACCGGGCTGGAAAACTCTCTCGCCTCTGTACTCAATAAAACCTTTTGAGGATCTCTAGTTTTACTTTTTGATGCATTTGATTAATGAATGGGAAAATTGTTTATATTTTCTTTCTTTCTGAATTGCCTCTTACATCTATATTGCTTACATGCTGATTTTATAAACTTTGAACCTTTTAAACAAAATTTTATTTATCGGAGGACTAGTAAAAAAAAGTGCACTCTTCTAAAAGATGAATAGCAGCCAAACTATACGATTTGAGCTGGTGATTTTGGGCAACTATTGACAGTTTTGTGTGTAATATTTATCAGATAGGTGGTGAAGGACAACTAATGCATATGTGCATGTTGAAATCTTTCACATGCAATTTTATTCTGAGTGTGTTTATGTGGTATAGTTATTATAAATGGTTGTTATTTGTTTGCTTATCCAATAAATCACTTCATCAGCATCAGTTTCTCTCTCATTCTTTCTAAACATCCAAGTTATATTTATTCGGAACAACATCACAATTGTGAGAGCTATTGCTTTAGTACAAGTTCAGTTACAAAAAAAAAAGTTAATCCACTTATTCACACAGAAGATAAGAAAATAAAAGTGTCAGATAAGACTTTGTATATTAGGTTTTCGAAAACTTTTTTTCTACCATTTTAATATTTGCATATCTGGTGTTTTACGTAACATAGCAGATAAAGACATCTTGTGACAGCTGTGAAGTCAGTCTACAAACCACAGCACTGAGTTTTATACATCCCTAAAGACTGGATATTCTCTTTTCAGGTAATAAAGTCCTCTATTCCTGCTAAACAATGCTTGACAATAGTGTTGCAGTCATGATTTATATTAAAGGGCTCATGGGCATGTTAAATAAAACACTTAAGGAAACCAGAGATGATTTGTTGTCATCTGTGAATTAACAATTTACTCGACACCATTAGGGTATAATGTAGGCTTACTGCAGAATATCAAATGATCAGTATGAAATCGACCTGCATTAAGTAGCCCAATATTGATTTGATCTGATTACTTATATTTGAATCGATAATTCTGTAGAATTCTTAGGGTGGACTGGAAAGTCTGAATAATTCCAAATCTTTACAATTCTCTATTCCTACAGCGATATTATTGATTCATTTATTGTGAGCTACTGTGCTCAAACAGACGAGGAGGAAATGAACACTACCACACCAGGAGCTTCCACCAACACCACAACTCCTTACATTCTTGGAAATCTAGAAATGTGTGTGTTCAGCATCAAAGTCTTGTTTGGTCTTCCCACACACTACTATATCATATGGCTCATCGTCAAAGGAACGGGTGGAGTTGCATCCGAGTTCTTCAACTTCAATCTTTCTGTTTGTGAGATCGGTGCCTGTCTAGACTGTTTGTTTTTTATCCTGGTAAACTGGATTTTGTTTCTTGAACCATTAGCACTGCTTTTCCAAGGTTTTATCATCACTAGTCGTCCTCTGTTTCAGTGTCTGATCTGTGTTGAGTGTTACCTGGCAGTGGTTCATCCTGTAACCTTTCTGAAGTACAAACCTCTCAGATACAGAGTCATCTGCAGCACCGCGGCCTGGATAATTATTTTTGTCTCCTGTTTGGTCTGCATGTTCACATTAATGTCATCTAATATTAATGCACATACATGGTTCTTCTTATCACAGTTCATTTTCATCCTCTCCATCCAGTTGTTTTGTCTTGTGGCTGTTCTCAGAGCTCTGAAGCAGTCAGGACCAGGAGAGAGAGTGAGAGAGAGAGAGGAGAAAAACCACATGAAGAGAAGAGCATTTCAGCTCATTTTAATAACTACTGTAAACATGGTTATAACTTATGTGCCGATTATTATCTCAGGAGTATTTATAATTTTGAAACAGCACTATCATGTATCATACTGGGCCCCTGGTTTGGTTTGTTATGCACTGGCTAGTTTTGTTCAGCCTGTTCTTTTTCTGCGCCGGGCTGGAAAACTCTCTTGCCCCGTTTCTCCATAAACGGACAAAGATTATCTGCAATTAACTACACAATGTTTTACTTTTTAAATAATATTTATTAGTGGATTTGGTCGTTTTATTGTATTTATTTATTCATTTATTTTCTTCTTTTTGCTTGGTGTTCACTCTTTCGGTCTTTATTGTGAAGTTGTGTTTCAAATACTTGATGTTACATATCTGCAAATTTAGAGTTTTGTGTTCAAATTATACTCATAGACAATCAATGTAAACTTACAGAGATTAAGTTTATTATAATTGTTAATCCAACAGCAGTTTATTTATCCAATAAAACACTTAAATAATGACCCGTTGTCACTCTTTTCATATTTTCCCTCATATTTTTTTCTCTCATTTTCATTCCCTCTTGTTTTTTTTTTTAATTATCTGTCTAAAATGTTGCATATCACATGATAAATAAAATGCACCTGTGCTGGCCAGTTTATTTGTACAAAGATTGAATGTTCAGTCTGCAAAAATAATACTCAGGTGATCAATCTGAATTCCCTATTTACTGTAGGCTATATATGCAACATGATATAACATTATTATGTGGTGCTCTGGAATACTTTATTCTGATTGGTCAATCATGGTCGCTCACAAAGATGATTGCAGTTCAAATTTCACATTTCTCAAACAAATATAAATCACATGCTTTGAGATTCTGTAAATTCTGTGAAAGGTTTACTCAGACCTATATATATGGATAGATCTGAAGTGGGTTTGTCAGATACAGGGAGACATACATAAATGTGCCGTGCTGGGGGTTTCTCATGCATGGTGAGGTTTGAGAACCACTGCCTTCATTTATCATTGTGACGACTGTGAACTGTGAATGCCACATTCGCGCTTCAGGTAACAAACAAAACTTGTTTTTATCATCAATAATAAGCAAAAATGTCCATAGAAAATTCTGAGAGTGCTATTGAGACTGAGCTCTTTTTGTCTGATTGAACAGGGATCATTTAAATCTAAAACTACGATCGAAAATGTTATTTTGCATGTGAATGAAGTTATTTTAAGATAGATGAAAAAGGACGAAAGTTGTTTTGGGATAAGCTTTTCTGTTATGGAGGTATATGTATGGAGTTATTATGCTATCAGTATTTTGTAATTCAGATTCATTAACCTTAAGAGTTATTATGGTAAAAAGAGGTTCAGAATTCAAATATTTGGGGACTGTTTCAAAAAGTTAATGCTCTTATGTGAAAGAAATATTCCTTGGCCTACACCAAACTCAACCCTAAACATACCCTAGTGTTAACAAATGTAATACTGATCTAAAAACACATTTTTGGATGCAACCTTGCCATTTTAACTTCTTTTATGCAGATTTGAACTGTTTTGTCAAACCATATTTACACAGGATTCAAACCAGAGCTCCTCAACGTTTAAGTACATCCCCATTCTTAGCGAGCTACCAAACAAACCTACCGTCCATGAAAACCCATAGATATGAAGCTGGATATGTGTGATGCTAACATTCAAAAACATCAGTGTTCAACTCTCCCAGCATATTAAAATTGTTTTGAAGTCATAACATAATATCCTTCAAGTAATGGTGTGAATATTACGCTTTTATTAATCGAAACTGTAAATTTGTGTTTAAGAGTTTTACGCCTCTAGTGTTGATTTCTTTTGGAACTGCAGTCATATGTACTTATTGGTATGAATTACACATTTTGAGAAAAAAATGTCCTACGTTTTTGTCATGAGACCAGGTAGCACTTTCTGAAATCACAATCATGTTTGATACATTACGAACGATTGCATAGCTGTCAACATTGAACATTGAAAATAAGGGAGATTACCCGGAATCCATCCCCAAAATAAGGGATTTTTTTTTACGCGATTCTTAACCACAAACTAAAAAAAAGCACTTATCATTAACAGTCTAAAGGGTTTATAACTACACAATATATATTAAAGAATGACAGACCAATTGATATGTTAAAAGTGATTTATTTATGAACAAGGTCATTTTAATAATAATTTAATATTAATAATAATTTTGTGCTGTGAAACGTTGTTTTTCCAGACAAAGATAAATTTTGCAGTAGGCATAATTTGGACCTACATGAGTGCTTGTCAGGTAGTGGAAGGTGGACTCCCATTTACTCAAATATCGGCATAATGTCCTCGGTTTTGGTTGGTGATTAATTCGTTGATTTTGGCATCCGGCGTACTCTCGAAGTTAACTTCCCGCTACTTTTTCCCTCTCCCTCCCACCCGCAGGCGCCGCTGCAACTGTCTTCTTCTTCGATGGTAGGCTAAGCTACTGTATACTGCCACCTGCTTTACTGGAGGTCTAGCAACCCAAGTGCAAGCCAATTCACAGACACAGATAGTTGCGTGTTCTGAGTTAACACAGAGTGTAAAAATACGGGATATTTTACGGGAAAATACTAAAACGGGAAGACAGCGGGAAAAGAGCTAAAATAGGTGAGAAACCCGGAAAAAACGGGAGGGTTGACAGCTATGCGATTGGTTCTAACCAAACGAAAAAAAAATGCTTTAAAAGCTTCATGAAGCAGCTTTAGAATTAGAACTTAATACTTAATTTGTTGAAAATTAACATGTTTCTGTTTCCATAGTTAAGAGTTCTAAATTACATTGTGCTGCATGTCGTGGAGAAGATGGACACAGAAGAGATGAATAACTGTACAGTGAACTTCACCACACCGGTTGAATCTACAAACTCCACAACAAATTCCTACGAGCTGCTCTATATTTTGAACATGTGTATGCACTGCATCAATTTCCTGTTTGGTCTTCCTACACACTCCTATGTTATATGGCTCATCATCACAGGAACAGGAAATGGAGTTGCATTTGAGTTTGTTATCCTCAATCTCTCTTTTTCTGAAATCGGTATCTGCCTGAATTCTGTGATCTCTCTACTGTCATTTTGGTTTTCAGGCATCATAATATTAAATACATTTTTAGTAGGACTAATTATCACTGGTCGTCCTCTGTTTCAGTGTCTGATCTGTGTTGAGCGTTACCTAGCAGTGGTTCATCCTGTAATCTTTCTGAAGTACAAACCTCTCAGATATAGAGTAATCGGCTGCACTTTGGCTTGGATACTTATTCTTGGATCCTGTGTGTGCTGCATGTTGACTGTAGCCTCACACTACATTGTATTTATGTGGTTCATTTTTCTACAGTTCCTCATCTTCCTCTCCATCCAGTTGTTTTGTCTTGTGGCTATTCTCAGAGCTCTGAAGCAGTCAGGACCAGGAGAGAGAGGGAGAATAAGAAACGAGGAAAACGACAAGATAAGAAGAGTGATTTATCTCATTCTAGTAACAACTGCAACCATAGTTATCATATATGTGCCACTTGCTCTCACAGCGTTGTATACAATTGTGACAAAAGTAATGATTCAGGATGTTTGGTTTCCTGCTGTAATTTGTTATATTCTGGCTGGTTTTGTGCAGAGTGTTATTTATCTGAACCGGACTGGAAAACTCTCCTGTCTCTGTTCCTTATGAAGCCTGCTACTGCTGTTATTATAATATTCAAAACCAGGGATTAGTTTGTCCTCAGAAGTACTTATCAGACTGGTACCTTACTTCTTGTACTCTGTGATAACTATAAAATGTCTAGCATGAAGCTAATGATATATGAACTAATTTTAGAGAGTGACAGCATGAGTTCATGAAAGCCTTCACTGTCCTATAATACTTTTAATGTTTGCAATTTGTTTTTTCAATAAATCACTTAATGACTAAGTCTCATTTTCCATCTCATTATTTTTAAATATTATCTAAAAACAGGCATATTAGGTGCTCAGTGAGTGCACCTGTGCTGGCCAGTGAGTGCCTGATGTAGAAAGATTGTTTGGGCAGATTAAACACTGACAATTTTATTTTGTATTATATGAAAAATATTGTTTTGACATTCAGGGTCACTTGATAAATGTGTAAATGATACTTTTGCTCTTTGCATATCAGATGTTTTGTGTGATTTGTATTAGATGACACATGCACAAGATTTAATGCGACAGCTGCAAAGTCAGTCTACAAAACAGCACACAGATTTAAACACACCCAGAGAGTCCGGACGTTCACTCTCCAGGTAATAAACCCCTTTTTTTGTTTTATTCTTTTTGTTTATACACGTATTAATAACCAACAGTGTTACTTTTCCAGGTAAAAAAATAAATAGACTTAAATTAAACTAATATCAATGCGCTTATTATATTTTTATTATACAATACTAAGTGCATAATAAATTTGTTATTTTGGAGCAAATTTAAGTATAATGATTTGTTTATGATATGTGTAAAGATATGTCAAGATATGCTTAAATGCAGTGCATTTTAATATATTTAGTTAACCTCAAGATACTTTAGTGTAATTAAATTGTACTTCTTTAACATATTTGAATACACTTTTATACTAAATTGTTATTATTAATAATAAATTAAATTAAATTATACTCCTTGAAAAACGTCTCGGTTACGTATAGTAGGAGGAGAAGAAGGGAACGGAAACGCCACGCCGGTGACCAACGAATATGGGATATCGCTTCGATACACCAATCTACTAAGAGTGTTAACTAAACGAGCCAATGCAGATTGGCATGCAATTATTGCATCCAGCTACCGCTGATCACTGCGTGAGTATAAGAAGGCAGCAGGTGCAATGCATACCAGTTTTTCGCTGAGAAGCTGAGCCGGGGACCGAGCCGCAGCTCAGCGGTGGTACAGCAACCATGGCGATGGGACGTGGCATCTCCGTTCCCTCCTTCAGGGAACGAGGGTTACCATACGTAACCGAGACATTACCTTTTAGTTGGTCACTCTCGACGCCACGTCGCTGACCGACGAATATGGGATCCCTATCAAAGCGCCATGGGTGCTGCCCCTTCCAGTGCCCTGTGCGAGCTGCCTGCGCCCCTATTAGGTGTAGGGCGGGGCTCAGAACAAGTAGCTCCACTCACCATTGTCAAAGCACTACCTCACTGGGTAAGATTGGATAACACTGGGAAAACGTACCCGGTTCGTTTGGAACCAGGACGCTGCGAACGCTCCATCCTTCCCGAAGGAGTTCTTGGAGGCAAATACATATATAGCATCCATTTAGGAGTATACAGAGAAATTTGAGGTAATTAAAATCCCTCTTGGGAAGGCGGAAGTCTGCCGGGGAAACACGGGCTCTAAGACTATACTGTGGACTGTACACATACGAGTACCGCTTAGGTCTCAATATGGAACCCACCCTTCCATGGTTCTCACAGATACATCACGTAGGCCTGGCGCCGGATGTTCCGCAGTGTCCAACTGCTGAGGGTGATGGAGTATCTCAAAAGGGTCTACAGTACGGACACTCTGGAGCAGATTAAGCAAGCCGATACTAACCGGGGCCTCTCAGTGCCACTACCCATTTGAGGTGAGAAGACAGGGGGATACTGGCTCTACACGAAGGCTATAAAACCTAGCGAACGTGTTAGGGGTTGCCCAGCCCGCAGCTCTACAAATTTCTGTCAGTGAGGTGCCATGACGCAGCACCCAGGAGGATGCAACACTTCTAGTTGAGTGAGTTTGCAACCTGAATGGGCAGGGAACATCCTGAGCCTGATAAGCCAGGGTTATGGCATCCACAATCCAGTGGGCCATCCTCTGCTTAGAGACGGCACTCCCCTTGTGCCGGCCTCCATAACAGACAAAGAGCTGGTCTGAGGTCCTGAGAAGCTTTGTGTCTGGTCTACGTAGCATCCTAATGCTCGGACGGGACAAAGCAAAGCCAGGGCTTGGTTCGCCTCCTCCAGGGGCAGTGCTTGCAGGTTCACCACTTGGTCTTTGAAGGGTGTAGTGGGAACCTTGGGCATGTAGCCAGGCCAGGGCCTCAGGATTACCTGGGAGTCAGCCCAAACTCTAGGCACAAATCGTCAACCGAAAATGCATGCAGGTCCCCTACCCTCTTGATGGAGGCCAGTGCAAGCAGGAGCAGAGTTTTCAATGAAAGAAACTTTAGCTCAACTGAATGCAAAGGCTCGAATGGGCCATGCTGTAGTGATTTAAGCACTAGAGACAGGTCCCTCCATTGCTGACATGGCGGACTGCTGTTATACATGTTTGTCTCACAGCAAAGGCACCTTGAGCATCATTGGATTGATCTATCACTTGACGTCACAAGAGTCTGACAAAGATGACCAGTTTATGAACAGCTCACAGTTGCTGCGTTCTTGCTAGCGGCATGGCCCGATGTTTATCTTGTTGGATTAAATCCTGCCGTGGATACGCTTCAGGATTATATACAACGAAACGCAGCGACTTTGACGCATACACTTCCTTCCTGTTTTCCAGGGACTGTGCCTCCATTAGAGAGCGCTGTTGGACCACTAATGCACATCCAGCCCTCTCACTACAGTCTCCACGCTCTAACACTTACTGCCTCGCAGAATTATTGGATCGAGCTATCACTTGAGCGCCCCCTCAGACACTCTGCACAATACAGCCTTCAGAGTTGAGGGACGGCACAAGAGGCTGACTAAGACAGCCTGTTATGACGGCTCACACAGCTGCTGTTATCACACTAGAGGCATGGCCCGATGTTCATTTTGTTGGATTTAATTCTGCAGCGGATACGCTTCAGGATTAGACATAACGAAACGTAGTGACTTTTACACATGCACTTTCCTTGCTTACGGACGATGTGAGCTTTCCGTGCTTGGATGTTAATGCGTGTGGGAACGCTGCAGGTGGAGGCTTGGAAACCACTACGTTCTATGGGCCGCAAGGTAGCGCTTGCCCGGCATTTTCACTATGGGTGTTACGCACAATTCGTCACGGACACACCATTCAGTTCTTCTTTCGACTTAGCCTTGGCTCATCTGTATTTTCGAAACGCATGGACGCAACTCTGGCCCTGTTGCGGCTCCAGGGCGTTCATGTATTGAATTGCCTGGAAGATTGGCTGGTGTTAAGCACAATCGCAGACTCAAACACACTCCCATCGGCATCTTGTGCTGAATCATCTAAACAGCCTGGGCTCATGCACAAATTTCTAAGAGAGTTTTAATTCCCTCTCAGCGGATAACCTTCTGGAATAAACTTGACTCTCGTGCGATGACAGCAAGACTATCTCTCTCGCGTGCTCAGTCTCTCGCGTCATGCGTACGTCACTTCTAAGTTGGTCGCACAGTGACGGTGAGTTTGTGCCTCAGACTTTTAGGTCTAATGGCAGCGGCATCCCCTGTAATCCATCTGGGCTAACTTCATATGCACCCTTTCAGTGGTGGACGACAAGCCAGAAAATTTCACCCCGTTGTCTTCCGCATCGGACGATTTCGGTGACATGGAGGTGTGTTATGTCAATAAAACAATGGATGTCAACCAAATTCCTTCTAGCTGGAGTTTGGCTGGGGATTTGTGCTTCCCGAGAGACTGTCACGACGGACACGTCTTTGACCGGTTGGGGAGCTGTTTGTCAAGGGCGCTCAGCTCACGGAGTATGGACAGCGACACAACGCAGTTGGCATATAAACAGGTTGGAATTACTGGTGGTTTTTCTAGCTCTCTAGTATTTCTCGAATCTGCTGATCGGCCGTCATGTACTACTCAGATCAGACAACATAGTGGTTGTGTCGTATCTGTATTATCAAGGAGGATTACGCTCTCACCCCTTGTGCAGGCTGGCAAGAAATATTAGTCTTTGGTCTCAGAACAGATTTCTGTCGATCCGAGCGGTTCATGTCCCCGGACGTTTGAACTTCGGAGTGGATTTGCTATCCAAACAGACTATGGAGCAAAAAAAAAAAATAATGAAAAAGGGGGAATGGAGGTTGCACCCCCAAACGGTGAGCCTTTTATGGCAAATATTTGGAGAAGCAAGAGTGGACTCATTCGCGTCGAGCATGACTACGCATTGCCCGCTGTGATTGTCCTTATGCCCTACATCGCCCCTGGGCTTGGATGCGTTAGCTCACAATTGGCCCACACAGCCGTGGTTTGTGGACCTGGTCAGTCTGTTAGCGGGCTCTCCATGGAGATTCCCCTCAGACAGGACTTACTATTGCGAGCACAGGGAATGATTTGGCAGCAAGGCCAGCTCTATGGAAGCTGTGGGCGTGGCCTCTGAGCGGAGTGAGTTAATATGTCCCGGTCTTTCTGTTGAAACCACCGAGACTATATGAATTCTAGGGCAGCTTCTACGAGACGCTTATATGCTTTCAAATGGAAACTGTTTACGACCTGGTGTGGAATTCGTAATTGGATCCGGTTTACTGCCCAGTGGCTTCAGTACTGGAGTTCCTTCAAGACCGTTTTTCTATGGAGTAACGCCAGCCACTCTGAAAGTTTACGTGGCAGCCATTTCAGCTAACCTCCTATCTATCTATCTATATATATATATATATATATATATATATATATATATATATATATATATACTGTATATATATATAGAGAGAGAGAGAGAGAGAGAGAGAGAGAGAGATGGTGCTTCAGTGGGCCGTCATCCGCTGGTCTCTCGTTTTATACAAGGTGCGCGACGGCTGAGGCCTTTCCACCCTGTGCGAGTTCCTTCATGGGATTTATCCATTGTGTTGCAAGGTTTATCAGGGCATCCGTTAGCCCTTTGAAACTATACCGGATAAAATCTTGACTTAAAGACAGTTCTTCTTGTGGCTTTATCCTCCCTCAAGAGAGTTGGGGATTTACATGCTTTTTTCGTTTCGCCCTCGTGCATTCATTTTGCACCAGGCTCTGTGGAAGCATTGCTGCGACCGTGGCCTAATTATGTCCCTAGGTTGCTTCGAACCATTTCACTTTCAACAAGTGGTCTTGGAGGCTTACCCCCTGCAGAGGTGGGGTCAGGAGTTCTGAGTCTTTCCCCTGTCAGAGCGCTGAAGACTTATGTTGATCGAACAGCTCCATGGCATGAGTCCAACCAGATTTGCCTGTTAAGACACAAAATAGAGGCCATGCTGTCACAAAGCAGCGCATGTCACATTGGCTGATAGAGACTATATCTTTAGCCTATGAGGCATGGCGACTTGCTTCGCACTTAGGAATTAGAGCTTATTCCATGAGAGCAGTGGCTTCATCACAAGCTTTCTCAGTGGTTCTTCTATATGATGTCTGTGCTGTGGCAGGATGTTACTCACGAGCACTTTTGTCAAGTTTTACAGTCTGGATGTGAGGATGGCTCCTGGCTCCCGGGTTCTGTCCGCTTGAGCAGATGCTTTCCTTGGATTCCAACTATCAGGTACGTCAGGCGTGATGGTATATTGTTCCCATAGCCGGTGACGTCAGCGCAGCATCGAAGTGACCTATGAAAGGGAACATCTCGGTTACGTATGTAACCACGGTTCCCTGAATAGGGAACGAGATACTGCGGTCCCGGCCGTTCCGTACCTTGATAGCATTTCTTCAGTTCATGAAATCTAAGCGAAATAGCGCACGCCACCCAGGTATACGATGCGTACGCATGCGAGGGCGATGCCAAGCGCTATTTGGCCAATAGGATTGGCAGGGTGGTATAGGGCTTCAGACATTCGTCACACCGGTGACGTCACCGCAGCATCTTGTTCCCTATTCAGGGAACCGTGGTTACATACGTAACCGAGATGAAGTCTGACGTCACGTAGCATCGCTTCCGTGTCCAAACGCTCTATCAGTTACCACAAGAAAAACAAAAGGTGCTAATATAAACTCACAATGTGATATAATACTAGCAAAAAAGTTATAATCTTAACCCTTTAACTCCATACCGAGGTCCCAGATAGGCAGACAATGAAAATATAAATATAAAAAAATAAATATACAAATAATTTGTGCTTGGGACTATGTTTGAAAGCGTTTAGTTTATGAATATGAATAAACAGTGCTCATAAACGGCTGCTGAGGTCATATAATCAAGTGAAGCAAGTTGAGGCTTGGACCCAGAAACAGCGCTTTTTACATCAACACTTAACAACCAAATACCTTTAACGGCATTAAATCTAGTGTCACGTGGATGGGAATTTGCATGGAAATAATATGCAGATAGGGTTTGCATAGTATAACTACGTAGGCACTGTAAAGTCCATATATGGTGATTTCGTCCCCTGACTCAGATTTATAAAGAGATTGTTGTTCAGGTTCTGGAGTACACATGGTTTTATAAATCTATAAACTTTTGTATAGCATTTGTGAATACGTACACTTTTAGAATGAAATCTACAGAAAGTTTTATAAATGGGACCCCACGTGTGTTCATCTGATAATGTCTGATTTGGGATGAAGTTAACAATTTAGCTTCTGATTAAAATGACACTGACTTCTGTTTAATTGAACAGAACAGTTTAAATAAATCCAGTCTGAATTAAATTTATGGACCCATATATTTTTATGTCAAAGGTTTTTGCTCTGGTCATTCATATTTAACTTGAATGTTGAAGAATTATGTACTGAACAAACTGGATATTCTGTCGTTTTAGCATATCTGGTTAATTTTTAAACACCTCTTTTCTTGTAGATAACAGTAGAAAATTATTAGTTTATGAGCTGCTGAGAAGAAAGATCAAGAGATGAACAACTCCACATTCAAATTTACGACACGTGAGTCATCCACAAACTTCACAACTTATTCCATCGGGCCACTGGACCATCTGGAAATATGTATGTACAGCATCAGTTTCCTGGTTGGTCTTCCTACACACTCCTATATTATATGGCTCATCATCACAGGAACAGGAAGTAGAATTGCATCAGAGTTCTTCATGCTCAATCTCTCTGTTTGTGAGATTGCTAATGCTCTGAACTGCTTTTTCTTCGTACTTTCAATTTGGTTTTCAAATTTCTTGATATTACGAATGTTTTTAGCAGGATTCTCCATCACTGGTCGTCCTCTGTTTCAGAGTGTGATCTGTGTTGAGCGTTACCTGGCAGTGGTTCATCCTGTCACCTTTCTGAAATTCAAACCTCTCAGATATAGAGTCATCATCTCCATTGTGGTCTGGACACTCACTCTTGGTTCTTGTTTGTGCTGCATATATATCTTAGTTTTATTAAACAGTACTGGATATGCATGGTTCTTCATGCTACAGTTTGTTTTCTTTCTCCCCATCCAGTTGTTTTGTCTTGTGGCTGTTCTCATAGCTCTGAAGCGGTCAGGACCAGGAGAGAGAGGGAGAGAGAGAAAGCAGGAAAACCACATGAAGAGAAGAGCATTTAATCTCATTCTAATAACTACTGTGAACATGGTTATGCTGTATGTGCCGATTCTTGTTTCAGCATTATTTGCCAATCTGACAAAAGTAAATATTCGGGGAGCTTGGGATTTGATTTGTTATGTACTGGCTGGTTTTGTGCAACCTATTCTTTATCTGTACCGGAGTGGAAAACTTCCCTTCCTTTGTTCACTATAAAAACTTGATATTTTATTATATTTTCCTTTTTAATACATTTTTTTATTGGATGGGACTTTTTTAAGTACCTTTTCTGTTGCTTTTTCTGCAATGCAAAATCACTCTGATGATGTATCAGAATCTGGCACTGATGATTATATTGAGATTTGTGTGGCTGTAGGTTAGAAGTGCAAATGTCCAGTGTTATCACCACATTGCACAACACTGATACAAGCTTATAAATCAATAATAAAAAAGTTGTTTTCATAATTTTCCCAGGCTTTTAACAAAATTAAAATGGAGCTATCCAGCAGCCTGAGCAAAACTGACAGTAGCAGTGGTTTCCTGGCACTGGAAAACTCTCTTGCCCTGTTTCTCCAAAAAATAACTACAATTAACTACACATTGTTTTACTTTTAAAATAATATAAGTGGATTTTGTCATTTTATTTATTTATTCATTTATTTGACTTCTTTTTGCTTGGTGTTCACTCTTTCGGTCTTTAAGTTGTGTTTCAAAGACTTGATGTTACATATCTGCAAATTTAGAGTTTTGTGTTCAAAGTATACTTATATACAATCAATGTAAAATTACAGAGATTAAGTTTATTATGATAAAATAATAAAACACTTAAATTATGACCCATTGTCACTCTTTTCATATTTTCCCTCATATTTATTTCTGTCTCTTTTTCATTCCCTCTTTTTATTTTAAATTATCTGTCTAAAATACTGCATATCACATGATAAATAAGATGCACCTGATCTGACCAGTTTATATGTAAAAGACTGGCTGTTCAGTCTGCAAAAAATAATACTCAGGCGATCAATCTGAATTAGCTATTTACTGTAGGCTATAAGATATAACATTATTATGTAGTGCTCTGTAATACTTTATTCTGATTGGTCAATCATGGTCACTCACAAAGATGATTGCAGTTCAAATTTCAAATTTCTTAAACAAATTGAAATCACATGCTTTCAGATTCTGTAAATTCTGTGAAAGGTTTACTCAGACCTATATATATGGATAGATCTGAAGTGGGTTTGTCAGATACAGGGAGACATACATAAATGTGCCGTGCTGGGGGTTTCTCATTCATGGTGAGGTTTGAGAACCACTGCCTTCATTTATCATTGTGACGACTGTGAACTGTGAATGCGACATACGCGCTTCAGGTAACAAACAAAACTTGTTTTTATCATCAATAATAAGCAAAAATGTCCATAGAAAATTCTGAGAGTGCTATTGAGACTGAGCTTCTTTTGTCTGATTGAACAGGGATCATTGAAATCTAAAACTATAATCGAAAATTTTATATTTGCATGTGAATGAAGTTATTTTGGGAAAGATGAAAAAGGGCAAAAATAGTTTTTGGGATAAGCATTTCTGTTATGGAAGTATATGGATGGAGTTATTCTGCTATTAGTATTTTGAAAATACATATTCATTAACCTTAAGAGTTATTATGGTAAAAATGAGAAAATATTGAGCAAAGTGCAACATTATACTGTATGTGCATAGTACAAACACTTAAATGCATGAACCCTGGAACGTTTTTATAACATTTATATTCAATTCAATTCAAGTTTATTTGTATAGCGCTTTTTACAATACAAATCGTTACAAAGCAACTTTACAGAAAATTATGTTTCTACAATATTTAGTAATAGCTCATAAGTGGTGACTGTCAGTTTGTGCACGTATGACAGGATTTGTAGAAATATTTATACAAGTCGTAGTCAGCCAGATGATGAACATTATTAATATTATTAATAATTAATATATGATTCAGTCACACTTGTAGCAATATTTGTCAGTTCTGTTGTTGATTCAGGGTAAGCATCCTCTGGGGTCCTCTGAGGGTCAGCATCATCTCTTCTCAGGTGTTCTGGATCCAGACTGGAGCTTGTGTAAATCTTAGTTACCTAGTGCAAAACATAGAAACAAATAGAGACATCATTAGCATAGCTGCTGTTCCAACAAAGTAAAATTAATTATTTTAACCCAAGCTAAAGAATAATAACGCACATTTGATCAGATACAACTATACTCACAATTTAAGATACATTATATTAGACTTTGCCATCCTATATAATACGTATTGTTGTGTTTTTATTACGTTGCATCAGGTATGTCTTGTGGCGATTCAGAGTTCAAATATATGAAAAAGTTAAATGCTCTATCGTGTAAGAAATATGCCTTGGCCTACACCAAACTCAGTCCTAAACCTACCCTAGTGTTAACAAATACAAAACGTCTCTGGTTATTCATTTTCCTTGAAATTATGAAGCTTGATTTTAATAACTCTTTTGCTTGCAAATAGAAAATGGCAAAACCTCAGAATCTTTGAATGAACAAGATCGATTAGGCTGGAAGGCTTTCCACACGGCAGGTTACATAATGTCTCGTTCCCTCTCAGGGAACCAAGGTTACGTGAGAAACCGGAGATGTTCCCTTATTGAGTCGGTCTCTTGACATTAGGTATGGGGAACAATAAAACCCTCGCATCGAGCCCCAGTAGAGCACAAGCACTGATTCTTACAGCGTGCCAGCTCTAGGTTGGGTACCTGACCTGGTTGAAACACCTCTTGGCACCGAGCCAAATCGGCTCCAAAACCATCGTAACCCTGCGCACCCAGTTAAGCAAATCTGAACCGGTGTGATATGGGGAAAATGCAGCAATACAGTACATTGGTGCTTGAGAATACACTGCCGGCTTATAATGCGGGCACAAAAAGGGGGCCGCATTGGATAGCTAATGAATACATCAACTGCAGCTATTACTAAAATAACTCACGCTGCCTATAGGACCTGGTCGAATCCATGGCTGGGCACGCGCCAGCCGGGTCGTTCCCATAGCCTAGTCCAATGACTGCTCAAACTCCCTCCTCCTGCACTGACAGCACATGTGATGCGAACGAGGGAATGTCAAAGTTATAGAATCTTGAAACTTGAACCCATGAAGACGCCAAACTCCTTGTGGAGTGGGCGTGCACCCCCATTGTGCAAGCAGTTCTCAGGGAAGCATTAGTCAGTCACACAGCCTCCACTATGCAGTGTGATAGTCTCTGCTTTGATATCGCGCTGCCCTTCTTGGCACCCACGTAGCAGACGAAAGGCTGCTCTTAAGTTCGAAACTGGCTAGTTCTGTTCACATAAGCACACAGGGCACGCACGGGGCACAAAGCGCACTTCTGAGACACTGAATAACTGTCCTCATTGAGGAAAAATGCTTGAATTATAACTACCTGAGCTCTGAATGGTGTTGAGAGCACTTTAGGTGAGTAGCTGCGTTTGGGTAAAAGTCTGACCATAAAATCGTCCAGTCCAAACTGCATACACGCACTGTTCATTGATTGTGAACACAAACCTCCCTGGCGATTGATGTACACCACCGCCGCCGTGTTGTCCGTTCTGATGAGAACATGATGATCTTTCACAAACAGAAGGAAACTCTGCAGTGTGCTCTTCTGAATGTAGCATGAAGCTAATGATATTTGAACTAATTTTAAAGAGTGACAGCATGAGTTCATGAAAGCCTTCAATGTCCTACAATTATTTGAATGTTTGCTATTTGTTTTTTCAATAAATCACTTAATGACTAATCTCATTATTTTTAAATATTATTTAAAAAAAGGGCATATTAGGTGCTCAGTGAGTGCACCTGTGCTGGCCAGTGAGTGCCTGATGTAGAAAGATTGTTTAGGCAGATTAAACACTGACAATTTTATTTTGTATTCTATGAAAAATATTGTTTTGACGTTCAGTGTCACTTGATAAATTTGTAAATGATACTTTTTCTCTTTGCATATCAAATGTTTTGTGTGATTTGTATTAGATGAAGTCATGCACAAAATTTAATGTGACAGCTGCAAAGTCAATCTATAAAACAGCCCACAGATTTAAACACATCCAGAGAGTCCGGACGTTCACTCTCCAGGTAATAACCCCCTTTTTTTTGTTTTATTCTTTTTGTTTATACACTTATTAATAACCAACAGCGTTACTTTTCCAGGTAAAAAATAAATAGACTTAAATTAAACTAATATCAATGCGCTTATTATATTTTTATTATACAATACTAAGTGCATAATGGATTAGTTATTTTGGAGCAAATTTAAGTATAATGATTTGTTTGTGATATGTGTAAAGATATGTCAAGATATGCTTAAATGCAGTGCATTTTAATATATTTAGTTAACCTCAAGAAACTTTAGTGTAATTAAATTGTACTTCTTTAACATATTTGAATACACTTTTATACTAAATTGTTATTATTACTAATACATTAAATTAAATTATACTTCTTGAAAAACGTCTCGGTTACGTATGGTAGGAGGAGAAGGAGGGAACGGAAACGCCACGCCGGTGGCTGATGAATATGGGATATCGCTTCGATAGACCAATCTACTTCGAGTGTAAACTAAACGAGCCAATGCACATTGGCATGCAATTATTGCATCCAGCTGCCGCTGATCACTGCGTGAGTATAAGAAGGCAGCAGGTCCAATGCATACCAGTTTTTCTCTGAGGAGTCGAGCCGGGGACTGAGCTGCAGCTCAGCAGCGGTACAGCAACCATGGCGACGGGATGTGGCGTCTCCGTTCTGCCCTTCAGGGAACGAGGGTTACCATACGTAACCGAGACATTACCTTTCAGTCGATCACTCTTGACGCCACGTCGCTGACCGACGAATATGGGATCCCTATCAAAGCGTCATGGGTGCTGCCCCTTCCAGTGCCCTGTGCGAGCTGCCTGCGCCCCTATTAGGTGTAGGCCAGGGCTCAGAACAAGTAGCTCCACTCACCGTTGTCAGTTCTCGGAGGCAAATACACATATAGCATCCATTTAAGAATATACAAAGAAATTTGTGGTAATTAAAAACCCTCTTGGGAAGGCGGAAATCTGCCGGGGAAACACGGGCTCTAAGGCTATACTGTGGACTATACACATACGAGTACCGCTTAGGTCTCAATATGGAACCCACCCTTCCATAGTTATCACGGATACATCATGAAGGCCTGGCGCCGGATGTTCCGCCGCGTCCAGCTGCTTAGGGTGATGGAGGATCTCAAAAGGGTCTACAGTACGGACACTCTGGAGCAGTTTTAGCAAGCTGACACTAACCGGGGCCTCTCAGTGCCACTACCCGTTTGAGGTGAGAAGACAGGAGGACACCAGCTCTACACGAAGGGTGTAGTGGGAACCTTGGGCATGTAGCCAGACTGGGGCCTCAGGATTACCTGGGAGTCAGTCGGCCCAAACTCTAGGCACGAATCGTCGACCGAAAATGCATGCAGGTCCCCTACCCTCTTGATGGAGGCCAGTGCAAGCAGGAGCAGAGTTTTCAATGAAAGAAACTTTAGCTCAACTGAATGCAAAGACTCGAATGGACCCTGCTGTAGTGATTTAAGCACAAGAGACAGGTCCCAAGAGGGTATACAGGGGGGCCGGGAAGGATTTAACCTCCTGGCCCCCTCTAAGGAACCTGACAATGAGGTCATGCTTACCCAAAGACTTCCCATTCATGGGGTCATGGAACGCAGCAATAGCAGCAACCTGGACTTTGAGGGTGGAGTGAGACAGCAAGCTACAACTTACCGTACAACTTCCGGAAAGAAAGGCACTGGGGTGGGGCACTGAGAACCAGTGCGCACCACCCCAAGAAACAAATCATCCAACCGCAAGGGTTTGGGATGTGGTGCGGGATCCCACTCGAGCCCTATCTTCTCGGTGGCCCAGGAAAGCATAGCTGCCACTTCCGGATCCGACTCAGGCTTTGTCACCATCCCAGAGGGTGGCAGCGCAGCCGAATCGTCATCCGACAGCTCTCCCTCCGATGCTGAGATCGACATCCAGTTGGGGGGAGTCCCACTGGATACTGCTGGTACGCTCCTTGAAGAGGGCCCAGCGTGTTCCGTGGGTTGCTCCACTGGATTGGAGGTGCAAGAGGAGTGGTGGTCCCCAGAGGGTTGGTTCCCTGTGGGGTTTGCCACCACTGTGACCCTCAAACCACCCGCGCTACTGCTGGAATTGGTTCTCGTCTGTTGGCCGCCAGAACAAGCCCCAGATCGTGGCAGCGGCAATTGGACTCCGCTACCTTCAGCCTGGTTCGCAGCTCTGAGATGGTCATATTCCCGCGGTGAAAACATGACTCATCCACAAAAGCCAGACACGTGCTCGCCCAGACACATGAGGCAGCGATCGTGACCATCACCTGTTACCAGGTAACGGCCGCACCCAGAAATGCATGAGTGAAACGACATCCTTATAAGGATGATACATCGTCTTTACAAAGACGCACCTGTGAAGCTCTTTTAGAGAAATTTGCTCTTTGGGAAATGCTATTTTAGTGCTGAGGCACACAGGGGAATTGGCCGCTTGCAACACGACAGGGGTAGTGCAGCGTGAAGTGTGCAATCCACTCGACACAGGAACGACCACCACTGAAGCGCCGTCTCGCCAACACACGAAGCTTCTGAGAGCGTGCTGAACTCGTAGTTCACAGCAGACACAGTTGAGCAGAGCGATACTAACGCTTTGCTCCGAAGCGAAAAGCTGGTATGCATTGCACCTGCTGCCTTCTTATACTCACGCTGTTATCAGCGGCAGCTGGATGCAATCATTGCATGCCAATGTGCATTGGCTCGTTTTGTTTACACTCAAAGTAGATTGGTCTATCGAAGCGTTATCCCATATTCGTCGGTCACCGACATGGCGTCGAGATTGACCGACTGAAAGGGAACTGTTATATTGACTGAATATATTTAAAGTGTCATTTTAATATTCTTCAAGAACATTTTCAGTAGCATAACAGCTCATTAGAAATGCATTACTTGTACACTATTAGTTTTTGAAGAATATTTCTGTTATATTACTGGAAAGTACATTATGAATATTGCATCATTGAATAGAAATTAATCACAATTCAATTTCTGCACTCAAATATAAAGAAGTTACTTAAAAAACAATAAAGCACAGAAGTGAGTAAAGTGCATTTCTTACAAAGTCAAGATAAAGTTGCAAATGGCTGAACCAAAGTTTGACTTGCATCTAAACTTTTAGAATTCAGACACTATGGTATTTGACCATTTCTTCATCACAGGGTCTGTGAAAGGAAAAATAATTATTCAGTGTTTGGTGTTTTTGAATATTATATTCATTTTAATTTGGATAGATGTGAAATAAATTTTCTTTGACTGTTCTAAGTTTTCCTTACAAATCTTGGACTACATCCTCATCAAGCTTCAAACAAACAAACAAGTAATTCCAAACAATAGTCGACATTAACTTGGTACAATATAAGAATATGATATGATGTAAGCATAGTTAGACCTAGCCATAATGTATTTATGTATGAGTGAATGAACATACTTTATAGAATATATTGAAATGTAAAAAAAAAAAAATCAACATATCTTGTGAAAAATAGGCTTAAATGGGTCATAATTTGAAAAATAATGTTTTTTGAACATTAAAGCATGTCAACATATTCTGTTACACCAAAAACACAAAATAATGATTAAAAAAAAAGAATCAAATGACCCCTTTAAAAGCCTAGAATAGGTATTTATTTACGATTTTAAAATCTGTTTTCATTTCGATATACACATTTACATTAAATATTCCACTCTCTTTAATGGAGATAATCACTGAAATTAGATAAAGTCATTATGCAGATGTAAAAAATTGATCAATGAGCTAGATGCTGTTTAAATGACAGCGAGGAGTTCTTTAGGTGCACAATACTTCATCTTCAAACTAATCTCAACAAATCTCGTGTTTTGAGAAATGACTTTTGTGAGAACAATGATCAATGATGTGTACGTCGATATTGTGGCGGAAATTCGGTGGAATGATCTATATCGTCTGGTTCAAATAGGTCCAGAGATCTTACTGTACAAACACAGCTGCACGGATGTGTTGATAATGTTTGAAGGCATCTCCACAACATTTATAGTGCCTATCTCCTATCTCATATTTCCTTGATGTCTTATTAAGTCTGACGTAACGTAGCATTGCTTCCGTGTCCAAACGCTCTATCGGTTACCACGAAAAAAACAAAAGGTGCTAATATAAACTCACAATGTGATATAATACTAGCAAAAAAGTTATAATCTTAACCCTTTAGCTCCATACCGAAGTCCCAGATAGGCAGAAAATGAAAATATAAATATAAAAAAATTAAATGCTTGGGACTCTGTGAGCACGGAGACTGTGGTGTACACCATAAGTTTGAATGCGTTTAGTTTAAATGATTAATATGAATAAACAGTGCTCATAAACGGCTGCTGAGGTCATATTCTCAAGTGAAGCGAGTTGAGGCTTGGACCCAGAAACAGCGCTTTTTACATCATCACTTAACAACCGAATACCTTTAAAGGCATTAAATCTAGTGTCACGTGGATGGGAATTTGCATGGAAATAATATGCAGATAGGGTTTGCATAGTATAACTACGTAGGCACTGTAAAGTCCATATATGGTGATTTCGTCCCCTGACTCAGATTTATAAAGAGATTGTTGTTCAGGTTCTGGAGTACACATGGTTTTATAAATCTATAAACTTTTGTATAGCATTTGTGAATACGTACACTTTTAGAATGAAATCTACAGAAAGTTTTATAAATGGGACCCCACGTGTGTTCATCTGATAATGTCTGATTTGGGATGAAGTTAACAATTTAGCTTCTGATTAAAATGACACTGACTTCTGTTTAATTGAACAGAACAGTTTAAATAAATCCAGTCTGAATTAAATTTATGGACCCATATATTTTTATGTCAAAGGTTTTTGCTCTGGTCATTCATATTTAACTTGAATGTTGAAGAATTATGTACTGAACAAACTGGATATTCTGTCGTTTTAGCATATCTGGTTAATTTTTAAACACCTCTTTTCTTGTAGATAACAGTAGAAAATTATTAGTTTATGAGCTGCTGAGAAGAAAGATCAAGAGATGAACAACTCCACATTCAAATTTACGACACGTGAGTCATCCACAAACTTCACAACTTATTCCATCGGGCCACTGAATCATCTGGAAATATGCATGTACAGCATCAGTTTCCTGGTTGGTCTTCCTACACACTCCTATATTATATGGCTCATCATCACAGGAACAGGAAGTGGAATTGCATCAGAGTTCTTCATGCTCAGTCTCTCTGTTTGTGAGATTGCTAATGCACTGAACACCTTTTTCTTTGTACTTTCAATTTGGTTTTCACATTTCTTGATATTACAAATGTTTTTAGCAGGATTCTCCATCACTGGTCGTCCTCTGTTTCAGTGTCTGATGTGTGTTGAGCGTTACCTTGCAGTGCTTCATCCTGTCACCTTTCTGAAGTACAAACCTCTCAGATATAGAGTCATCTGCTCCATTGTGGTCTGGACAATCACTCTTGGTTCTTGTTTGTGCAGCATATATGTTTTAGTTTCATTCAACAATACTGGATATGCATGGTTCTCCATCCTGCAGTTTGTTTTCTATCTCTCCATCCAGTTGTTTTGTCTTGTGGCTGTTCTCATAGCTCTGAAGCAGTCAGGACCAGGAGAGAGAGGGAGAGAGAGAAAGCAGGAAAACCACATGAAGAGAAGAGCATTTAATCTCATTCTAATAACTACTGTGAACATGGTTATGCTGTATGTGCCGATTCTTATTTCAGCAATATTTACCTATCTGACAAAAGTAAATATTCAGGGAGCTTGGGATCCTAGTTTGTTTTGTTATGTAATGGCTGGTTTTGTGCAACCTATTCTTTATCTGCACCGGAGTGGAAAACTTCCCTTCTTCTGTTTCCTATAAAACCTTATGATATTTTATTACATTTTCCTTTTTAATAACTTTTATTATTGGATGGGACTTTTTTAAGTACCTTTTGTGGTGCTTTTGCTGCAATGTAAAATCACTCTGATGATGTATCAGAAGGTGGCACTGATGATTATATTGAGACTTCTGTGGCTATAGGTTAGAAGTGCAGAACTTCCAGTGTTATCACCACATTGCACAACACTGATACAAGCTCATAAATCAGTAATAAAAAAGTTGTTTTCATAATTTTCCCAGTCTTTTAACAAAATTTAAATGGAGCCATCCAGCAGCCTGAGCAAAACTGTTTACTTTTAAAATAATATTTATTAGTGGATTTTGTCATTTTATTTATTTATTCATTTATTTGACTTCTTTTTGCTTGGTGTTCACTCTTTCCGTCTTTATTGTTAAGTTGTTTCAAAGACTTGATGTTACATATCTGCAAATTTTAGTTTTGTGTTCAAAGTATACTCATAGACCATCAATGTAAACTTACAGAGATTAAGTTTATTATGATAAAATAATAAAGCACTTAAATAATGACCCATTGTCACTCTTTTCATATTTTCCCTCATATTTATTTGTCTCTTTTTCATTCCCTCTTTTTATTTTAAATTATCTGTCTAAAATACTGCATATCACATGATAAATAAGATGCACCTGAGCTGACCAGTTTATATGTAAAAGACTGGATGTTCAGTCTGCAAAAAATAATACTCAGGCGATCAATCTGAATTTGCTATTTACTGTAGGCTATAAGATATAACATTATTATGTGGTGCTCTGGAATACTTTATTCTGATTGGTCAATCATGGTCGCTCAGAAAGATGACTGCAGTTCAAATTTCAAATTTCTCAAACAAATATAAATGCTTTCAGCTTCTGTCAATTCTGTCAAAAGTTTACCCAGACCTATATATATGGATAGACCTGAAGTGGGTTTGTCAGATACAGGGAGACATACATAAATGTGCAGTGCTGGGGTTTCTCATGCATGGTGAGGTTTGAGAACCACTGCCTTCATTTATCATTGTGACGACTGTGAACTGTCAATGCCACATACGCGCTTCAGGTAACAAACAAAACTTTTATCATCAATAATAAAAAAAAATGTTCATAGAAAATTCTGAGAGTGCTATTGAGACTGAGCTCCATTTGTCTGTTTGAACAGGGATCATTTAAATCTAAAACTATGATCGAAAATGTTATTTAGCATGTGAATGAAGTTATTTTGGGAAAGATGAAAAAGGACAAAAATAGTTTTTGGGATAAGCATTTCTGTTATGGAGGTATATGGATGGAGTTATCTTTCGATCTTTCACGAACAGAAGGAAACTCTGCAGTGTGCTCTTCTGAATGTTCACAGACAGCCCCAATCCTGCCAGGTGGGTGAGGAGTTCTGTGTTTGTGTTCTTAGAGAGCGCTTCTCGACCATGCGATGACGAACCAGTCGTCGAGATCAGTATGCACATTCCACTGAGCTTCAGGGGAGCGAGTGCTATAGTCATGCACATTGTAAATATGCGGGGGGCCAGAGCCAGCCTGAGCGGCAACACTTTGAACTGGTACGCCACACCCTCAAATGTAAAACGCCTGAGGAAGCGCCTGTGATGTGGGGCTGTCTGGATGTGGAAGTACGAATCCTTCAGATCCACTGCAAGAAGTAATCATCAGGCTGAATCTGTGCGAGGATCTGCTTCACAGTTATCATCTTGAATGTGCGTTACCTCCGTCCAGTTTCGGAACTAGAAAAATAACAGATGTAGAAACTGAATTTTTTCTGCTCCTCGTTTATCTACTGCTTATTTGGTCATGAGAGAGGAGATTACAGATCAAATTGCATGACAAATAAGTTTTGTCTCGTAAAAGTAAGAAAATTGATTCTAAACAACTGTGCTGAAAAGAGTCTTAGAAACTCCAATCTCACTTCATGTTACCAGTTACCTGTTATGTTTGTTCGCATAATGCCAGCCTATGGACGTCATTGGCTGTCCTTCAAACATCTACTACTCTAATCCGCCCTCAATCACAGTAGTTGTCCAGGAAATTTATGAAAATGTGGATGTTCATGATTCAATGTCTAAATATAAAAGACTTCAGGTAAAATAATATTTTTGTTTTAATTTTTTATATTTTTACTTATTTTTTCATAATCATCAGTGTAAATTAAAACCAGACTCCTTATGTATTTCAAATGCAAGAAGACATTGCAAACACTTCTGGAGACTTTGAGAAACATGCACTGAGAAGATATCTTGCAAGGCGACCTAGGGTCTGGTTTAAAGGGAGCACGTTCAAACTACAGCAGTTTAATGATGCACCTACCTTTTGCTGCAAAATCTTCCTGTGTATTGTACATGCATTTAATTCACTGGATTTGTTTGTAATTGTAATTGTTTAAAAAAGGAAAGAAGTCATAATTATTCTTTATTATTTTTGTAATATTGGAACTGTAAACTGTTTATTTTCAATCAGCATTGCATTTTGTTCTTACACAAACAATCTGTACAAAAGTCATTGAATGAAACAACATTTACAGCACAATAATAATAATAATACAAACATTTTGGTTATTTTTAGAATTACAGGGCTTAATTTCTCTGTAAAAGCCTATGAGAACATTGGTTGCACATGTCACGGTAGGTAAACTGTGATCTCTGGGTTTTGCACTTTGTGGTGAAGTCTGTGTGTTTTGCGTCTGCACTGATTAGCTTGTGGGCGTCTCCGTTAATTGTCATCAGCAACAGCTGTCACTCATTACTCACTCCCTATATATTGGCTTGTCTCACGTCTTGTGTTTGTGAGAACGTTGTTTAATGTCGGTACTCTGTCTTTTGCTTCTGTGTCGTTTGCGTTGGATGTCCGTGTCTTTCCCCGGAACCTCATCCACTCTCCGCACTATCACTCAGCATCAGACTTACCTTCGGCTCTATTCCCCACAGTTCCTGCCATCCTCTCCTGCTGCCTTCTCACCATCATCACCTGGATTACTCACCGCCTTCTCACCATCATCATCTGGATTACTCACCGTCTTCCCACCATCTTGGATTTTCGTCTTCCCAGCATTGTTGTTGTACTCTTGTTTGTTTGTCCCTTTCTCATTAAATTGTTAAACTCGCACTTGTTTCGAGCTCCTCCTTCACCCAGTCGTCACAGCACACATTTATGTATCACCAATTCAACTCAGTACTTCTCTCACAATTCAGATGGCAATTGTTATTCATATGAACATATGGAAAAATTATTTACATGACACCTCAGTGATAACTCCCAGATTTGATGACTTATTCCCAGTGGAGAAGATAAATGTGGAAAATGACAAGATAAGAAGAGTGATTTATCTCATTCTAGTAACAACTGCAACCATAGTTATCATATATGTGCCACTTGCTCTCACAGCGTTGTATACAATTGTGACAAAAGTAATGATTCAGGATGTTTGGTTTCCTGCTGTGATTTGTTATATTCTGGCTGGTTTTGTGCTGACTGTTATTTATCTGAACCGGACTGGAAAACTCTCCTGTCTCTGTTCCTTATGAAGCCTGCTACTGCTGTTATTATAATATTCAAAACCAGGGATTAGTTTGTCCTCAGAAGTACTTATCAGACTGGTACCTTACTTCTTGTACACTGTGATAACTATAATCTATAAGCTAATGATAAATCAACTCATTTTAGAGAGTGACTGCATGAGTTCATGAAAGCCTTCACTGTCCTACAATAATTTGAATGTTTGCTATTAGTTTGTTTTTTTCAATAAATCACTTAATGACCAAGCATTTTCCATCTCATTATTTAAAAAAATATATTTTTAAATATTATCTAAAAACAGGCATATTAGGTGCTCAGTGAGTGCACCTGTGCTGGCCAGTGAGTGCCTGATGTAGAAAGATTGTTTGGGCAGATTAAACACTGACAATTCTTTTGTATAATATGAAAAATAATGTTTTGAAGTTCAGGGTCACTTGATAAATGTGTAAATGATACTTTAACTATTTGCATATGAGATGTTTTATTTGATGTGTATTAGATGAAGTCATGCACAAATTTTAATGCATTAGCCGCAAATTCAGTCTAGAAAACAGCACACAGATTTAAGCACATCCAGAGTGTCCAGACTATCACTCTCCAGGTAATAAACCCCCTTTTTAAATTCTTCTTGTTTATAGAAGTTGATAAATAATCAACAGCATTACTTTCTGGGTAAAAAAAGTAGATAGACTTAAATTGTACTAATTTCGATGAGCTTATTATATATTTATTATACAATACTAAGTGTATAATAAATGTGTTATTTTGGAGCAAATTTAAGTATAATGATTTGTTTATGATACGTGTTAAGATATGTTAAGATATGCTTAAATGCAGTGCATTTTAATGTTTTTAGTTAACTTAATTAATTAAATAAATTGTACTTCTTTATCATATTTAAATACACTTTTATATTTCTTGAAAAACAGTTTGAATACATTTTAAGTTTCATTTTAATATTTTTCAAGAACATTTTCAGTAGCATATCAGCTCATTAGAAATGCATTACTTGTACACTATTAGTAATAAAGCTATTTTCATCTGTCTAATGTGGTATATAATATATTCAATTAAAATGACACATGTACACACTTGCAAATCTGGAAAACTTTCATATTACAACAGTATAGTCATATATTGTCGTAATCACTTTAAAAGTTACAGACACATTTATAAATGCTTGACCAATAATTATAATAAATTAAAATACAGCTAATTCATTCAGTTTGAAAAATATTTATGTTATATTACTGGAAAGTACACTATGAGTATTCCATCACTAAACAGAAGTGAATCACAATTCAATTTCTGCACTCAAAGATAAAGAAGTGAGTAAAGTACATTTCTTTCAAAGTCAAGGTAAAGTTGCAAATGGCTGAACCAAAGTTTGACTTGCATCTAAACAATTAGAATTCAGACACTATGGTATTTGAACATTTCTTCATCGCAGGGTCTGTGAAAGGAAAAATAATTATTCAGTTGTTTTTTTAACATTATATTAATTATAATTTACATAGATATGCAATATAATTTTCTATGACTGTACTAAGTTTTCCTTACAAATCTTGGACTACATCCTCATCCTCATCCTCGAGCTTTAAACAAACAAACAAGTAATACCAAACAATAGTCGACAAAATTATATTTATAATACATTGGTATAATATAAGTTGGTATGCATAGCTTATAGACCTAGCTATAATATATGTATGAGTGAATGAATATAATTTATAGAATATATTGTAATGTTAAAATAGGTTTTTCAAGATATCTCCTTTTGAAAAGTAGGCTGAAGTTCATTCATTACATAAATATAAAAAAAAATATCACAGTAGGTCTAAATATGGTTGTAAATAAGATACATATACTTGAAACCCACTGAAAGCTGTATCATTTTATTAAGTTCTTATGCAAATAAAGTAAATATTAAAGTAAGAATAAAATAAGCATAATTGTGTTATATTGTGTGCATATTTCTTAAAACAAGCATAGTTATTTATTACCTTCAAGTATGCATGTTAGGAATACAATTGTACTATAAATCAAATATTAGAATTTCAAGTGCATTTTTAATACATTTTAGAGTTTTTCTTTTTCACCTGGTGTGTTCATCTGATAATGCCTAAAGGTTTGGGGTGAAGTTAATGATTTAGCTTCTGATTAAAATGACACAATTAAAAACGTCTGTTTAATTGAACAGAACAGTTTAAATAAATCCAGTCTGAATTAAATTTATGGACCCATATATTTGTATGTCATAGGTTGTTACTCTGGTCATTCAGATTTAACCTGAATGTTGAAGAATTATGGACTGAACTGTATAAACTGGATATCCTGTCATTTCTAGCAGATTTGGTTAATTTTTAATCACCTCTTCTTTGTAGATAACAATTTGCTAATTATTAGTTTATGAGCTGCTGAATTTAGAAGACACATCCAGAGATGAACAACTCCACATTCAAATTTACGACACGTGAGTCATCCACAAACTTCACAACTTATTCCATCGGGCCACTGGACCATCTGGAAATATGCATGTACAGCATCAGTTTCCTGGTTGGTCTTCCTACACACTCCTATATTATATGGCTCATCATCACAGGAACAGGAAGTGGAATTGCATCAGAGTTCTTCATGCTCAATCTCTCTGTTTGTGAGATTGCTAACGCACTGAACACCTTTTTCTTTGTACTTTCGGTTTGGTTTTCACATTTCTTGATATTACGAATGTTTTTAACAGGATTCTCCATCACTGGTCGTCCTCTGTTTCAGTGTCTGATCTGTATTGAGCGTTACCTGGCAGTGGTTCATCCTGTAACCTTTCTGAAATACAAACCTCTCAGATATAGAGTCATCTGCTCCATTGTGGTCTGGACAATCACTCTTGGTTCTTGTTTGTGCAGCATATATATTTTATCTTCATTCAACATTACTGGACATACATGGTTCTTCATGCTACAGTTTGTTTTCTTTCTCCCCATCCAGTTGTTTTGTCTTGTGGCTGTTCTCAGAGCTCTGAAGCAGTCAGGACCAGGAGAGAGAGGGAGAGAGAGAACGCAGGAAAACCACATGAAGAGAAGAGCATTTAATCTCATTCTAATAACTACTGTGAACATGGTTATGCTGTATGTGCCGATTATTATTTCAGCAATATTTACCAATCTGACAAAACAAAATATTCAGGGAGTTTGGGCTCCTAGTTTGATTTGTTATGTACTGGCTGGTTTTGTGCAACCTGTTCTTTATCTGCACCGGAATGGAAAACTTCCCTTCTTCTGTTCCCCATAAAACATTGTGATATTTTACTAAATTGTACTTATTAATATTTTTTTTTTTTATTGAATGAGACTTTTTTTTTTTTTTGCCTTTAGTGTTGCTTTTACTGCAATGTTAAATCACTCTGATGTGTCAGAAGGTGGTAGTGATGATTATATTGAGACGTGTGTGGCTAGAAGTGCAGAACTTCCAGTATTGTCACCTGAAATACGATGGAAAATTATAGTTTGCATGTGTATGCTACTGAATATACAGAACCTTATTTTGCAATCATTTAATTATTTGGGTTTAAATATGAAGATTTGTTGAATTACAGACTGGATTTTTATTATAATATTTACAGTCTGCATTCAGATCATACCTGGTTCATTCCAATTTTGATTTCCTAGGTTGTGTTTGCATTATTATGTTTTTGAGCTGCTGAACTCTATTGAAATATTACCTGGCAGTGGTTCATCCTGTAACCTTTCTGAAGGGCAAACCTCTCAGATATAGAGCCATCTGCACTGTTGTCTGGATCATTAATCTAGATTCCTGTTTGGTCTTCATGCACAAGGAAAATCCCCTAGAAAGAAAAGCACTTTATCTTTTTCTAATAACTACTGTGACTATGATTATTCTATATTTTTTTTAGTAACAGGATTCTCTATCATTTTTACAGCAGACAGTTCTCCATCAGTTTGGTTCACTGGTTTGACTTGTTTTATTTTGGCTGGTTTTGTACATCCTCTTCTTTAATCTTATGAGAAATACTGTTTTTTATTGTAAGGCAGGTTAATATTAAGAAGTTAATAGATGTTATATATGTTAAACTTAAGTTCAGAAATTGATTAAATCTTCAAGTCAAATTACTTCTTTAATATTTTCAGTCTTTATTAAATTCCTGAAAGAGCTACTGTATGAGTTTCACTTTATGGTGTATTTTTAGGTTTGATATTTTTTCAAAGTAACTTGAAAGTAATCAGTAATCTGATGACATTTTACATGCAGTAACAGTAATTTAATCGAATTGCAATTTTAAAGCAGTAATTAGTAATTTGTAGTGGATAAATTAGTAGATTTTAGTTACTTAACCTACTCTGGTTACAGATGCACATGTACAACTATCCATTACAACTGTGAATTTCACTCACTTAACTGTAGGGAGCTCCAAAGTCACACAATTGCAGATAGTTGCCGAGTTTGTTAAGAGTGTGTTTATCATATGTGGCTAATATGAATTGTAGCTTTTAAGTAGATTTTTCCATTGATTGATTACACATTTTGTTCATTAAGGTAATCTTTCTCCTTAAATTAGAAATTAACAACATTATTTTTGCACAACGTCAACAACTCATTCAACCTTTATTAAAAAAAAAAAAAAAGAAGTTAGTTAGAATGCACCTCGAGTGTGTAAAAGGTAGTGAGTAGATGAGTTTAATGTCCATGATGACCTCTGTAGTCCCAATTAGCCACTTGATAGCTACTGCCTTTTGATGTATTTTTATGTTGTAGAATAAAATGAAAATATCTTGAGCTTTACCTTATTTAAGACAGTTAACCATTTTAAAAACCCATTTTAAAGTTTTGTCCATGACCTTTTAGTCACCATTCCTTAGTGTAAGCTTTTGTATCGAGATTGTTGTATTAAACTTGACATCCTGTCATAACACAGATGATTGAATCGTTTTTGTTCTTTTTTATTTTTCAAATGCTTGGTATAATAATTTTGCATATTAATTTAGTCTCAGTTTTTATGTCAAGGTCAGCTGATCAATTTTTATCTTTAAGATCAGCTCAATTTTCCAGCTAGTGTTTTTCCTGCTAGTTTGTTGCTAGCCCACCTCCAAGATTTTTGATGATTTTTACAAAAATGTCAGGGTCCCCAGAATATTATTTATGCATATGCATATGAAAAATAATGAGATTATTTTTCTATGCACTTTACTGTCCATTGCAATAGTGTAATTATGTTCATATGTTCATAGTTCTGCCTATAGTGTACATACATAAAATTCATTTGTGTATGACTGTGGGCTCAGGGGAATGACACCTGGAGGTGAAACAGATGTCTGAGTGTGACCTGAGGGGGTCATTGGGCCATATAGTGGGGGGACAATGCCTGAGGATGACCTGAGGGGGTCACCTGAGTCCTAAATGTGTAAGAAACCGCCCATAGAGAGTGTTCCTTGTTATGTGTGGACAGTTACAGCTGTTCAGTCTGTATAACCTTGGAAGCAGCAGAGGTATATAAGGTGGAGGACTGCCCTCTTCCTGGGTCGGTTTCACTCTGCAGGAACTCAGTGTTGCTGTATGAATGTCTGACCTTCTTTGCAAAGAATAAAAGCTTTCTTTTTAATTATACCTGAGAATGAGTCTGTCTCTTATGCTGATGAGAGTTGATTTAATTTTGCCACGACAACATACACTTTACAATATCCACCTTTATAGTATGTTCATAACACACCTATCTGTATATCATGCTAATAGTATTTAAAATATGTAAATTATGTCCATAATACTTATCTGTATAGTTATTGTACATATTGTAGACCTTGTATATTCTGTACTTACTGCTTATTGCACTTCTGGTTAGATGCTAACTGCATTTCGTTGCCTTGTACCTTAAATGTGCAGTGACAATAAAGTTGAATCTAATCTAATCTAATCTAATCTAATCTAATCTAATCTAATTTATTGTTTTATCAATGTCTGAACATGT
The DNA here is from genome assembly GCF_003368295.1 of Carassius auratus. Classification (NCBI taxonomy): domain Eukaryota; kingdom Metazoa; phylum Chordata; class Actinopteri; order Cypriniformes; family Cyprinidae; genus Carassius; species Carassius auratus. The sequence goes on along the minus strand of NC_039288.1, from coordinate 16,432,089 downwards.
AATACATCAAAATGAAGAGCAGAGACCCTACTTTTAAACAACTTTTTATTTTATTTTAGCCTAAAGCATTATTTTTCTATCAACACTTTAATGTTAGTTTTATACATACAAAAAAAAAAAACTATATTTTGAGAAAAATGCAGAGAAATTCATGTTTTTAATCAAATACATGTGGATCATATTCAGTAGAATGATAAAAGCAAAGATGCAGCAGATCGCTTCAATCAACGCCCCCAAAACTTGCACAGTCCTTTTTCGCACACAGTTTTCCTTTATATGCTGTTTATTGTTGATGATCTCATTATTTTTCATATGCGTATGCATACATACTAGATTACATGTTTCTGCATCGTCCTTGCATATGTTTTTGATTGACACATTTTACTGTAGTTTCTAAATAGGAGATGTGTAAATGTTATGTTTGTGAGCTGCTGAACTAAAAAGACACATGGGAGATAAATAACTCTACATGAAACATCTACAAACTACACAATTCAGTCCATTCGGCTAATGGACATTCTGGAAACCTCTGCACAGCATCAATCTCTTGTTTAGTCCTCTATAATAAGAATAAACATTTAGTACAGTGGAGCGATTAGAAATGAAATGGCCTAGAAATGGCCGACTCGCTGGTCATTGGCTATGAATAATGGAGCTGAGACACACACAGTGATAAAGTCCCACCAATTTCACAAAAAAATTGTTTTCTTTAAATATTCCACTCTCATGTTTAATTCTAATTGAATATTTAAAACTTGCATACGCTAATGTGTTGTTATAATACCATTTTTGCCTTTTCATAAATAAGCCTTGTCGTCTACACTGCAGATATAATGGATAATGCAAACAAAGTCAGTCATAAATATTTCAACCTTTAAATTTATTTACTTTATTTGCATATCGTGTGTTGTTTGTGAGGTGTAGCATACAAAGTCTTGCAGATATTCATGTTACAGCCGTGACTGGTGTGACAGAGACTGGACGTATACTTCTCAGGTGATAACTTCCTCTTATTGGTTCAAGGTCTTGTTTTTACAATTCATAAGAAGAAACGTTGCTACTGTGTTGATTTGGTTTTTAGAAAACGTTCATTGAGTAAATAGAAAGCTCTTTTTATTTTTACTGGAGAGAAGATATCAGTTCGTTGGGAATAAAATAGAACCAGAGAAATTAATTACCTTAAGAATTACTGAATTTACTGAACTATATTTTTTATTTTATAATTTAATATTGGTTTGCACTGTTTATTTTGGTATTGATGAATTACCGGACTCATGTGCACTTCTTATTTCCCATGGATCACAGCTAGAGAAGGTTTTGAGAGCTGTTGACACGACAAGCACAGAGGAGATGAATAACTCTACATTGAACTTCACCTTACCTGAACCATCCACAACTAAGGCCATTGGGATTGTGGAAACTGTGAACATTTGTATGAACAGCTTTAGTTTCCTGGTTGGTCTTCCTACACACTGCTATGTTGCATGGCTCATCATCAGCGGAGCAGGAAATGGAGTTGCATCAGAGTTCTTCATCCTCAATCTCTCTGTTTCTGAGATTGGTTTCTGTGTGAATTGTTTGACCTTTGTACTGTCACAATGGTTTTCATGTATAGTGGCTTTTAAACTATTTTTAATAGGACTAATCGTTAGTGGTCGTCCTCTGTTTCAGTGTCTGATGTGTGTTGAGCGTTACCTGGCAGTGGTTCATCCTGTAACCTTTCTGAAGTACAAACCTCTCAGATATAGAGTGATCTGCTGCACTGTGGCCTGGATAGTTATTCTTGGCTCCTGTTTCTGCTGCCTGTTTACTATACTCAAACACTACATTGTCCATATGTGGTTCTTGTCAGTTCAGTTCCTTTTCTTCTTCCTTATCCAGTTGTTTTGTCTTGTAGCTGTTCTCAGAGCTCTGAAGCAGTCAGGACCAGGAGAAAGAGGGAGAGAGAGAGAGGAGGAAAACCACATGAAGAGAAGAGCGTTTAATCTCATTCTCATAACAACAGTGACAATGGTCATCACATATGCCCCATACTGTATTTCAGGGTTTTTAACCATTGTCACTGAAAAGGTTTTTGAGGCACAATGGGTCCCTGGTTTGTTTTGTTATGTGCTGGCTGGTTTTGTTCAGCCTGTTCTTTATCTGCACCGTGCTAGAAAACTCTCTTGCCTCTTATAAGACCTGCTATTGTTATATGAATGGTAATGGTTTTTATGTAATATAGCTCAAAATAAAATCACACACCTCCATGAACTTAGACAGTTTTTTTGGCATACTGTATATGCTATATCAGATATATCTTTTGTGTGCCTTTGTGGTTTTAGGACTCTTGTCATTTACTGTTAAGAGGAGAGATGCAGCTGTATTTCTGATTGTTGTCTTTACGCAGATTTGGTCTGTTTATTTTGAGTGTGTTTAACAGTTGATTGAGTGGTTGGAAATTGTGATTTCAGATTTTTTTTTTTAATTCATTGCTTCTTTCAACTGTTTCTGGGTGAATATTTTAAGCCATCTATGTATCATATAATTTTGTGGTATTTATACTACTTGAGGCTTGGCTCGGACATGTTAGTGTGGCTCCCTGTCATCATTTTTATTTTTAAGTTTAAAATAAAAATATTATTTGAAGTGTGCTTATCAGATTGTTCATGATTGATATGGCAGAGTTCCACCTTGCATACTATCCAATCATAACAAAGATGTGTAGAGGATTTTTCTATTTCATTTTGACATGAATGGCCATAAAATTTCCATATCATGTGTTGAATGAGTGGCACCTGTGCTGGCCAGATTCAAAATAAAGAGTGTTTGGGAAGACTAAACATTCACTTTTCCACTAATAATTTCTGCTTTACAGATGGAAATGACCATTTATTTTTTAACCTTGTAGATTTCATTTCTTGTAGATTCCTTGTAAAGGAACTTAATTATTCTTAAGTGAAAGGCCATGGTAACCCACTAGTCACTCAAGTACTACCAAATTCTTCAAAATGAATTTAAAAATGAATGCTTACAATGATTTCAGTAATTACTAGAGAGTTATTTTGTTTTTCACTTTAGAATGCTGATCCAAATAATAAGTAATTCCTAATAAGGAATTTGGCCATACTTGAATCACTAGTGGGTTACCATTCACTTTAGAATTAATTATGCATTTTTAATTTTATTTATGAACGTGTTTGCAGTGGTTTAGAGTGATATGCCGCACTGTGGTCTGGATAATCACTCTTGGCTCAAATTTAGGATGCATGTTTCCTTTAGGCTTGAATTCTATTTATACTTAACCATCTGTCATGATCTTCAGCATGAGTACCCTGCTTTTCCACCAGAGGGCACTCCAGCACATACCATTGCCACTCATTCCCCACAATCCTTTGCACAGACTCATCAGCACTCATTGATTTCACCTGTGCCTCATTAATGCTGTTCGCTTTTTAATAAATCGATTCATAGGCATATCTCGGGTAGCCCATGTTTTGTTTGTTATAAAGCAACATTATGTATCAGGATCATTCAAGTCCTCAGTGGTACACAAGCCATGCAACTTATACGTCAGTATCAGAATCTTGGCAATCCATGGCAAACTTCGACAGTTGGTTAAACCAGCTCATTCTGTTCTTTTTAAGTCGATCATGCTACTTCGGCTCTGCGTCCTGTGTCATCAACCCGGAACTAAAGTTTGATTCAGTTAGCTTATGTAGACAGGTGTCATGAGAAATCGAGTCTCCTATTGAAATCGGGTCCACTTAGGACCAAGGCGTTAGCTGTTTTAAATGCCTGATCAAGTTGTTATCACGATAGCTTGTTGTAAGTGTTTGTTGTAACAAATGAGTTGTTTATAAGCTAACCTAGCAGGCTACTGTAATCAGGAATAGTATGTGAGTAAGCAAATACATATATTTTTTTTTTTCACAACCTATAGTTTCGGTTATATATTAGCGTATGAAACATGTAATTTAAAAGACATGAATGGTAATTATAAACAAGTTAAAACAACATAAATCAAAGCATGATTTTGCAGAAATTGTAATCAGGCGCTAAAAATAATAACCACTGTAGGTTAGTTGAGCCAATGGGATCACTCAGGGTCCTAAGCGGACCCAATTTCTTGACTTCTCATGACACCGGCTCAACCGTTTACTTCCTGAGAACTGGCTCAAAAGAACGGTTCGTTCAAGAAGAATCGAACATCACTAATACTGTGTGACCATTGTCTGTTTTATGGACTACATTTGTGGATTACCCCTTCAATAAATGCTGCATTTGGATCCTCAACCTTCATGTCTCTGTTCAGTTCATGACATCATTGAGGTGAAGGAGGTTCATAAAAAAAGTGATGATACATGATAATTAAATTGCCATTTACCATTGTCAAGATGAGCTTTTAATACAACTTGTCTATGCATTAAAAGTAAAATTTTTGCTGAAAAATAAATAAGGAGATATGGGTGCAGTTAAATACACATTGGTGATTTACATATATAACCAACAAAGTAACAATACAAAGCTGGATGAAAATCAGCACACAGTTGAATGTTTTCTAAAATGTGCCTTCCTGAACCATGTCAAGTAGGCTCCAAATTTTGCTCAAAAATGAGCAAATAAACCATTTTTGGTTTACTTGAAATATTTGCATATGTTATGTTTTATGTCATGTGTAGATGAAGTCATGAAGTCACACACATGTTCTTGTGACAGCTGTAAATTCAGTCTACCTAACACAGCACAGAGATTTATCACACACAGAAACACTGGACATTCACTCTTCAGGTGACACATTCCTCTTATAAACTCTGCATGATTGTAGACTGTAAAAATAAATACTACCTTCTTATTAATAATGGAATTTCAATTTCAAGTGTTCTGGTTATGTATACTGGGAAGTGTTGAAAATGTGACTTCAGATCTTATTTTTTTTGTTTACTTGTTTTGGCTTTGTTCACTCAGACATCTTGTGTCAGTAAATAAAGTAAATAAACCAAGCTGTAGAATATTTCTATAGCTTTGAAACTACACACAAATATTGGTGTGTATGATTTCTGTGCAGATTTTTTTTTTTTTTTTTTTTTGTGAATGTTTTAAATGCAGACATATTTTCTCAGTTTTATTATGTCTGTGTTAAGAAGGACAATCATCCTGAAACCACATTGTAAATGTGATTCTACAGTAGGTCAGGAAGGAAGCAATTAGGGCATGTCAGGGCATGTACTTATTTAATACAGTCTGTTAAAGGAATTGTTCTGTCAGCATTGTTACACTCTCAGTCCAATCAAGCAGATGCTATATGTTGCTATATAGATTTAGTTTAGTGATGTAATGATAATTATGTTTCTTCTATGGAACACAAAATGAAGATATTTTGAATAATAGGGGTCCATATTACATTGACCCGTTTGACTTATGTATGAACATGTATGAACTTAAACTGACATGAGGGTGAGTAAATGATAGAGGATTGGATAAACTTTTGGATAAACTATCCATTTAAATTATTGTATAAACAATGATTACATAACAGAAGCCTTATTTTGTCCATTTTCTTCCCATAGAAATAATACATGTTCTGTGAGCATTTGAACTGTGGGACAGTTACGAAGATGGATGACTCTACAGTGAACTTCACCACATCTGAAGCATCTACAAACTCCACAATATTTTTACTCGGGCCACTAAACATTCTGGACATTTTCAATCTTGTGTTTGGTCTTCCTTTGTACTCCTATGTTTTATGGCTAATCATCACAGGAACAGGAAGTGGAGTTGCATCAGAGTTCTTCATCCTCAATCTCACTTTTTGTGAGATTGTTAACTGTTTGAGCTCTTTGATCTCTACACTTTACAGTTGGGTTTGGGATCCAAGTCTCATGCCATTAATGCATTTTTTAACAGGACTAGGCATCACTGGTCGTCCTCTGTTTCAGTGTCTTATCTGTGTTGAGCGTTACCTGGCAGTGGTTCATCCTGTTACCTTTCTGAAATACAAACCTCTCAGATACAGAGTGATATGCTGCTCTGTGACCTGGATAATAACTCTTGGGTCCTGCCTGTGCCTCATCTTTATATTAGACTTGTTTCCAAATATATATCCATGGTTCTTCTCAATGCAGTACCTGCTCTTCTTCTTCATCCAGTTGTTCTGCTGTGTGGCTGTTCTCAGAGCTCTGAAGCAGTCAGGACCAGGAGAAAGGGGGAGAGAGAGAAATGAGGAAAACCAGATGAAGAGAAGAGCATTTCACCTCATTCTAATAACTACTATGAACATGGGTGCCATTTATGTGCCATTTATTATATCAGGATTGTTTTTTATTCTGACTCAAAGGTACTTTCAGGATATTATAACTGTTGGATTATATTGTTTTATTTTGGCTGGTTATGTTTAGCCTGTTCTTTATCTAAAAAGGGCTGGAAAACTCTGCTGTCTTTGTTTTTAATAAAATTTTAAGGGCCATGTGTATTCATATTTTTAGCACCAAAAACATGGTTTTAATAAGTGTGACCCTGAAGTTGTTTAAAGATCGGACAATAATACATTTTCTTTTCTTTTCCTCCATTTTCATTTAAATTGTGTTTATGACACCAGAACCTGTACTGTATTTTCTGCTTTCATTCAGTTTTCTGTTGATTTAAATAAAAAAAACTGCCTCAAAGACTTTCTCACAGACACATTAACTCTATTATGTGTGTTAATTAGATGTATATGTTGCAAATAGTTTCCTTTTGTTTGTGTGTTTTATTTTCTTCATTGACACCCATTGTTATTTTCCATTTTGATAACTGGAATTTTGTAATAGCTGGAATTTGTATTTTTGATATGAATATTTTGAATTATGTATGTACATTTTGGGAAATGTTTATGTAACGTTGTTTATCTTGTATTATCTAACTTAGTAAAAAGTTTCGCTCCTCAGTTAAGGATGGAATAATAAGCAAGGCTTCGGCTTACACCTTTTTCTGAAATTTTGTTTATTTATACATTTTTGAAAAGTCTTGTCAGGACCAAAATAAAATAGTTGATTATTGATTGATCTACTGAAAAAGAATGCTGAATGTAAAGGCTTTTTTATTTGAATGTTTTGAAAAATTGATGAAAGTTCCGGCCATTTGTAACGCTTTCTGCCCTATTAGCATATACACAGCCCTGAGTGAGAAGCTGCAGTCTGCCATTACTGTTCTCTTGCTGTAGCTGCTGGAGGTTAAATGTCAGCACCAAAGAGCCATTAAAAATGTCATGTGTTGGGATGCACCAACAAACATAGGAGTCTCCATAGACCACTGAGGACATGGTGGTTAACTTTTTTATTTTTGAAGGAACTGTTCCGGAAAAAACAGAAAAGTCCTATAGTTTGTACTAACATTTAATACTGGACTCGATTGCCTCACAAACGAGGGCCATTCAGTGCTGGAGTAGTGCAAAGATTGCTTCTGAAAGAAGGATCGATACCAATGCTTTGTGCGCAAATGTCCAGACTCGAGACAAAGTAAGCATCACGCATCATATTTTGTTTTCCAAAAGAGATTACTGGCTCTCTGCAGGGCTAATGTTGCTAAAGTTACAATTGTGAATGCCTGTTTTCACTAATGCTGCCTTCACGTGCTACCAATATTCTTCCGTGAATAGGAATGTGGTAGTTAAAATTTGCATTTGGAAGCAATGTGTGAGGTCAGTAACATGATCACCGTAACACCGTTTTGCCCGTCAGCATGAGTTCTTGAAGCTCTGCACTCTTTTGAAAAGGGAGCAGGGTTGCCAGATTTTCACAAAAAAACCTCCCGTGGACATGAAATGCAATCCTCGGCAAAAGTGTTAAAGTAGCCGAATTCCGCAGGAATACCACAGATTGGCAACAGTGGAAGGGAAGTGGCACCACCAGCTCATTTTCATTTAAAGGGGACATACACAGAAACAGAGCATTTTGGCTCATACCTTAAAAGGCAATTTCAAGAAGCTATAAAAATTATTGGTGGGGTATTTTGGTATTGGTGGGGTTTATTAAATAAGATTATATATATATATATATATATATATATATATATATATATATATATATATATATATATATAAATGTGTGTGTGTGTGTGTGTGTGTGTGTGTGTGTGTGTGTGTGTGTGTGTGTGTGTGTGTGTGTGTGCTTACCAAATTGAGGATCATCTGACAGAAATTATTTAATTTGACCTGCAATCCCATCACACATATATTGAAAAGTTTATGTCTTTCATTTGACAAATGATAAATACATTTGCATAACAGGTGATAAGTGTTGCACCTGTGCAGGCCAGATTCAGATTTATGAAAGCTGTTGAAAGAAGATCGACGTTTATAGGCTACATGTCAAATAATGATTATAATTATTATTTTGTTAGTATTAGTTAATGGTCAGTTGATAAATGTGGCTTTGTTGAACAATTTCAGTGTCACCCCAAGATAAGGTTAATCATTGGCTGTCAGATGAAAACAACATAACAACATTGTCATCGAGGATAATTTATTTTATTTTCCAAAGACAGGGAGGGTCTGTTCAATCAAATCACCTTTTTATAAGTCTTGCCTGCATTTAATCCTTGCACAATATCACATAAGGTGGTTAGTAAGTTTTTAAGTTGGTAACTTAAAAGTTAGGTAAAATTAGTATAAGTATTTTTATGTAAATAAAGTGTTCAAAAATGTGACTGCGGTGTCATTTTTACAAAATGACATTACTGTATATTACTTCTTGCGCATTTGGTGTAAGTTCTGACGTCATTTGAAGTCATACACATATATTCCTGTGACTGTAAGGTCAGTCTACAAAACAGCACAGAGATTTGTGCACATACAAAGAGACTGGATATTCACTCTTCAGGTGACTTCTCATTCGATTTTCTATATGAATGTAAATGTTGTAAATAATTCAGGAGTGTTTTGAAAATAGCTGAATGGATGAATATTATCTGCTATTCTTTAAAGTGTGTGAGCAGCTAAATAGAATTTTAGTGCTTTTAAAATCCGCTGCATTTTATAACACAAATAATTTCACCTTTACACTATTACAGTCAGTGTCCACTGAAATTTTGCATGCTAGTGTGAAGCGTAGTGAGATCGTAGTTTTACTGAAGATTAAAAATACATGCTTATCAGTGATAATGTCTTAAAATAAGATGATATATAATTACAAAACAACATAAAATATGACAGCATTGTCATCGAAGATAATTTGTTAACTTTTCCAAAGAGAGGTAGGGTATGTTCAATCTAATCACCTTTTTAGTCTTGCCTGAATTAAATTCTTGCATAATATCCCATAAGAGTGTTAGTAGTTGTTTAAGTCAGTAAATTAAAAACTAGTACCTAGTAATTATTTTTTTGTGTAAATTAAGTGTTGTATAAATGTGAAAAAAATCTAAATTATATTACATTGCTTCTTGCATGTTTGGTATAAGTTCTGATGTGAAATGCTCTGCATGTATCGTGCAGCTTTATAGGAAATTATATATATATATATATATATATATATATATATATATATATATATATAATGTGTGTGTGTGTGTGTGTGTGTGCCTTAGCTGGTCACCATAACCAAATGGCCCATTTTAAATAAATGTACCCCCATTTAGTGATCACAATATTGCAAAAATCTTCTGGGCAGTGAAGAAAGATGAGGAGACAATGAATAACTCTACAGGGAACTTCACCACATCTGCTGTTTCTACAAACTCCATAGCTCAATACATTGGGATATTGAGCAGTGTAAAGTTGAGTGTACACTGGATCAATTTTCTGTTTGGCCTTCCTGCACACCCCTATGTGATATGGCTCATCATCACAGGAACAGGAAGTGGAGTTGCATCAGAGTTCTTCATCCTCAATCTCTCTGTTTGTGAGATTGGAAACTGTCTGAACTCTTTGTTCACTGCGCTTGATAATAGTTCTTGGTTTTCAAGTGTCACATTATTAACATATTTTTTAGTAGGACTCGCCATCACTGGTCGTCCTCTGTTTCAGTGTCTGATCTGTGTTGAGCGTTACCTGGCAGTGGTTCATCCTGTAACCTTTCTGAAGTACAAACCTCTCAGATACAGAGTGATCTGCTGCACTGTGGTCTGGTTATTTAGTTTTTGCTCTTGTTTGTGTAGCATATTTACTTTAGTCTTACTTAACTTCTACATTTATGCATGCATAAACTCTATTCAGTTCCTTCTCCCCTTCTGCATTCAGTTGTTTTGTCTTGTGGCTGTTCTCAGAGCTCTGAAGCAGTCAGGACCAGGAGAGAGAGGGAGAGAGAGAGAGGAGGAAAATCCCATAAAAAGAAAAGCATTTTATCTTATTTTAATAACTACCATAAACATGATGATGACATATATGCCCTTCACTGTTTCAGGATTCGTTTACATGCTGACACACAGTTTTGATGAAACTTTGTCTATTGGTATTATTTGTTTTATTTTGGGTGGTTTTGTTCAGCCGGTTCTTTATCTGCACCGGGCTGGGAAACCCTCATGTCTCTGTTCCCCATAAAACCTGCAATTGTCAATTTTACTAAATCAGACTGCTTAATAATGTTCTGTTTGATAACTTTAGTTTAATGGGATGGGAATGTGCCAGAACATGTTAGTGTTTTCATTGAGTACTGTGTATTTTGAGAGATCCTTAATAAATTACACCTTTTTAACAGATCAAACTTGAAGTGTTTCAGTGCCTTTTTCTTTTAACACTAAAAATACAAATTCATTGTATTTACATTCAGGTAAATAATAATAATAAATACTACTATTACTACTAATAATTGTCTATATCTACACCCGTGTCAATGTTTTGATTCATAAACTGAGCTTTATTTGCTTCTACACATCTGGTGCTTTCTATGATATGTAGCAGAAATCATGCACAGATATATTTTTTTCCTGTGAAGTCAGTCTAGAAAACACACAGAGCACACATTTATACACATCACAGCCTGGACATTCTGGACATTTTCAGGTGATAAACTTTTACAATCAATATAAATAAGATAACTATATAATCTTATTATTATTATGAATAGAGTCATATACAATTTTGTAAGAATTTAAATTTGAACTCTATTTAACTCTAATTTACCTTTCAATCATACCTTTGTTGATAAATAATTGTTGTTTTTAGTTTGTTCATTTAAAAATATTAAAAACACAAATAATGTGATCATTTTACTAAATTACAACAGCACTACACTTAATTCAACTTCAATGCGCTTGAGAGTCGGAGATGGGTGATATAATGAGTTTTTTAATGGTTATCATGCAAAGTTTGATTCATGAATATGTTCAAAGAAAGTTGAGATTCCTTTGCCCCTCATCTTTCTTCACTATTTATTTACTTGGTGCTATTATCGTACTTTTTTTTTTTTTTTTGAGACTCATTTTCTTTTGAGACTCATTAACTCATTGCTTAAGGCTGGGTATATGTTAGTTAATTGAGTAATTCACCACTGGTGATAATTTAAATTATTACGTTTCATATCATTTGTACATACTACAGATGTATTAACAATACAAAGCAAATTGTGTGTTTCTCATGTTAGTCAAATATTGTATAAAATATGTCTTGCTTAACCATTTCAAATCCAAAATCATTTGTTTCCAGTGTTTACTCAATATTTATCAAAATTGTTTTTGTTCACTTTAGATATTTGATAATGTTATGATTTATTTGACGTGTAGATTAAGTGAAATCATGAACAAATGTTCTTGTGACAGCAGTGAAGTCAGAATACAAACCACAATACAGAGATTTGCAGGACCATGCACAGTGACTGGACAGTCACTCTTCAGGTAACACATTTTTTTTATGAATGCATACTTAACAAGTAAAGTACTCTAGAGTGTATTATTTATTTATTACTTCAGATCTTACTGTTTTTGTTTACTTGCTTTGTCTTTGTATCACTCAATCTGTATGTGAAGTCTGATACTGCTTGAGAGTCATAAATGGGATCAAAGTGAAAATTTTATATTGCATTCATCATAAGCATCACCATCATCAGCTTGCCCTGCCAGCATTAATATTGTCAAATAATTGCTTAAATTAGATCAGTTTCTATATATTGAAAACTTATTTGGGAAAAGATGATCATTATGTTTAAAGGGATTTTTTTAACCAAAATGAAAATTCTGTCACAATATTCTAGACATTTAGAAGAATGTTGGAGTCTGAACAATGACTTGTTTGTATTTCATTATATGTAAAATCACAGTTGTACAGAAAAAAGTCAGTAATACATTTTTGGAATGAAGAAGTGAACAAATTATGATTTTTTTTTCATGTTCTTTCTTTCTTCTTTTTTTTGTGAATCTCCAACCTGATCCTGTCCATTTTATTTCATAGAAGTTTTACATTAACTGTGAGCTTTTGAGCTGTGGAATAAGGAGATAAGATAAGGAAATGGATAACTCTACAGTGAACTACACCACATTTGGAGCATCTACAAACTCCACAACTCTTTACTCGGTGCTAATGAAGATTCTGGACATTTTATATGTTCTGTTTGGCTTTCCTACAAACTCCTATGTTTTATGGCTCATTGTCACAGGAACAGGAAGTGGAGTTACATCAGAGTTCTTCATCCTCAATCTCTCTGTTTGTGAGATTGGTAACTCTCTTAATTCTTTGCTCTCTCTAATGGATTATTGGTCGGTTCTCAAGACAATAACTGATTGTTTATTAGGACTCGCCATCACTGGTCGTCCTCTGTTTCAGTGTCTGATGTGTGTTGAGCGTTACCTGGCAGTGGTTCATCCTGTAACCTTTCTGAAGTACAAACCTCTCAGATACAGAGTGATCTGCTGCACTGTGGCCTGGATAATCACTCTTGGTTCCTGTTTATTCAGCATGTTCACTGAAGTCTTGTTTTATTTTAATTCATATTTGTTCTCTCTCCAGTTTCTCCTCTTGTTCTCTATCCAGTTGTTCTGCTGTGTGGCTGTTCTCAGAGCTCTGAAGCAGTCAGGACCAGGAGAGAGAGGGAGAGAGAGAGAGGAGGAAAACCACATGAAGAGAAGAGCATTTTATATCATTCTGATAACTACTGTGAACATGTTTGTTCTCTATGTGCCATTTATTGTCTCAGGATTGATTCTCATTCTAAGCAAAATGTATATTCCTGAACTGTTTACTGTTGGATTATTTTGTTTTATTTTGGGTGGTTTCGTTCAGCCTGTTCTTTATCTGAACCGGGCTGGAAAACTCTCCTGTCTTCATTTTCCATAAATCATGATTGTTTTTAGATCTTACCAAACCACATCATAGACTTCTATCTTATTGCTCATAGATTTGATTTGTTTGTGGTTGTTACGTCCAGAGCCATAAGGTTTTGGGTAACACTTTATTTTGATAGTCCACTTTAGACATTCAGCTACCTATAAATAACTTTGTAACTGCATGTTAACTAGCAGTCATTTGAGAATTAGACTGTTTGCTTAATATCATAATATAACTAATATTTTATTTTGATGGCCGCTCAACAGACATTCAAATTTTTGTTGTTGTAGTATTTGTCTCACTTTTGTTTGCATTTTATCATGATTGTTTGGGTTATTGTAGTCTTTCTGGGTTTGGAGATTTTAGCAGTAAATTGCTTTATCAATATACATTTTTTTTATTTTTTATTTTGATGCTTGCCCGGAGATTATTTCCTTGGAACTAAAATTTAATCACAGCATAATTTCATCATGTATGGGAAAAGAAAACCTTCCCTTTTCAAATCGATCATTAAATATCTGATCGAATGTATTTGTGTGACTGTCTGCATGTTTATTAAAAATGATCCACTATCAAAAACAAACTTATAGTTGTACATTTGATTGCTCCACATAAACTTGGATCTAGTTTCCTGCCGGTCTGCTGATTGCTGCAAGTCAGTCATTTTTTATTTAGTAAAAAAAAAAAAAAAAAAAATTCAGCACTGGCCTGCTTTTTCAAATATGTACTGTTGCTGCCCTTGGTAATGATTATGTGAGTCAGTTAAATATTGTGTAGACATGTGCATTGGCTAACAACTTTAAATTCAAATGAGTCAGTATTACTCCATTCAAATGTTTAGTAAGATATATGACTGTCTTTTTGAACATTATGTTTAATTAATATATTTGAATATATGATGATTTATGCTCTGAGGCAGATGAAGTCATACACATACAGTATATACTTGTGACAGTTGTGAAGTCTACAAAACACAGCACAGGTTTCTACACATTCAGAGCGACTGGATATTCACTCTTCAGGTTATTTAATTCCACTTATTCACTAATTCAATAGATTATGAGATTAATAACAATGTAGACATTGGATACTAGAATTGGGACCTTTTGAAGTGTATCATAGAATGCATTTAGAATATCTTTAAATCTTGTATCTTTGACTTCTTTTCACAAAGTCTGAATTATTATAAAACAAGAATATATAAGAGTAAAAATTTGGGATTTGTTCCTGAGATTGACCGGTTTACTAAACTATACTGTATTTAACCTTATGCAACTTATGCAACTTATTCTACTGTTTGTGCTTGAGGTGAGTATCATGTTGAGCATTTTATGTTGTGTTCACCATAAGCAATTCTAAAATTGGTTTTGAAAAACTATTCTGTTCTGTTGAAATGGGACAGCAGCTTTGATTTTTTTTTTCTAAAATCAGATACTTTGCAAATGTCAGCATTTTATATGCAGACCATGAAGATATAAAAGCTGCCAATGGGGTGGTAATCTTTCAAAATATACTGATATGTATATTTTAGGTACTAAAACGTCTCATTTATGGGGGTAAACAAGGTTCAAAAGTGAAGTGACGTTATTTATGCACTCCATATTCCCAGAGACTTAAAAAATTGTTTAAAATTTTTTAAATAAATAAATAAATATATTTTGTACAGTATAGCATGATTTTCCAAAAAAAAAAAAAAAAAAGAAAGAAAAAAAAAAAAACCTTCAATAACAAACCTTTTGTGTCCGAACTTGGGAACACCAATTTTGGGTGATAAACAAATCATGGTGTAAAATCATTCATAGCAGCTTTGAAAGTGCATGCAATTTAGGTTCATTTATTGGAAACTATTTTCTCTTGATAGAAAGCCTACATTTCCTGAGAGATTTTGAGCCGAGAGACGAAACGAGATGAATAACTGTACAGATAACTTCATACCGGAATCATCTACATTCTCCACAACTCAACACATTGGGCTGCTAAAAATTTTGGATCTTTGTCTGCACAGCTTCAATTTCCTGTTCGGTTTTCCTACACACTTCTATGTGACATGGCTCATCATCACAGGAACAGGAAGTGGAGTTGCATCAGAATTCTTCATCCTGAATCTCTCTGTTTGTGAGCTGGCCAATACTCTAAACATTTTTCTTCATGTACTTGATCGCTGGTTTTCAATTCTCAAAGCATTAAAATATTTTTTCT
This sequence comes from Carassius auratus, assembly GCF_003368295.1. Lineage (NCBI taxonomy): Eukaryota > Metazoa > Chordata > Actinopteri > Cypriniformes > Cyprinidae > Carassius > Carassius auratus. Next base: position 16,416,677 of record NC_039288.1, on the reverse strand, counting down.
TAGGACTAGGCATCACTGGTCATCCTCTGTTTCAGTGTCTGATGTGTGTTGAGCGTTACCTGGCAGTGGTTCATCCTGTCACCTTTCTGAAGTACAAACCTCTCAGATACAGAGTGATCTGCTGCACTGTGGTCTGGATATTCACTCTTGGCTCCTGTTTGTGCTGCTGGTTTACTATGGTCTCATGTAACTTGTATATTTATGTATGCTGCTTCTCACTGCAGTTCCTCCTCTCCTTCTCCATCCAGTTGTTTTGTCTTGTGGCTGTTCTCAGAGCTCTGAAGAAGTCAGGACCAGGAGAGAGAGCGAGAGAGAGAGAGGAGAAAAACCACATGAAGAGAAGAGCATTTTATCTGATTCTGATAACTTCTGCGAGCATGTTTATCACATATGTGCCGTATATTGTCTCAGGGTTACATTGTATTCTGACTCGAGGTTATTTTCAGGAAGCTTTTTCTGTTGCTTTTTTTTGTTATGTACTGGCTGGTTTTGTTCAGCCTGTACTTTATCTGAACCGGGTTGGAAAACTCTCTTTTTTTATTGAATTTTAATTAATTTAATTTAATTAGCGTTAGTGTTAATGATAGTCGAACATGTTAATATATATTTAATGAAGCTTCACATGTGGCTACTGTGCTGTATTTACAGTGTAAAGTGGCTCAGATCATAATGCGTCGCTCTGTCATTCACTGTTTGTTAAGAGCAACACAGCTGACTAATAGCTGTACATTTGTTTGTTCTTTTTTATTTCCATAAAGATTACATTTGTTTTGAGTGTGTTTATCAGATATGGTTATTATAAATGTGAATGAAATTAAATCTTAAATTACTAAATCTTGTTTTATTAATTTTTTTCAATTTCAATCAACTTGAATGAAAGGAAATCATTTCCCCGGTCCTAGCATCTCTTCACTGGTTATCGGTGCATTATAGGACCCATTTTAAGATTTTAGATTACATTTTAAGATTATAGTTTTGAACGGTTATCATTGATCTTGTTGTCAATATTTAGTTTGTCCAGTGATACCAGGTTGCAGTTTCCACAATGAATGGGAATGAATTGTCTTTTAATCCTGTTTATACAGATAACGTATTTTCATAAATATTTGCAAGTCTGATGTTTTATGTGAAGCATTTGAGGTAATGCACATATATTCTTATGACAGCTTAAAAGTCAATATAAAAAACACAGCACAGAAATATTTATACATTCAGAGAGACTGGGAAAATTGGCACGTACAATCATTGACTGTCCCACTGTTCAAGACTGTCCATCCTTTTCAAGTTGCTCTTGTCCCTTTAATATCAAATGTCTATATTTGATATTAATTCGGAGTTGCATTAGAGTTCTTTGTCCTCAATATCTGTTTATTTATTTATTTATTTATTGTTTATTTTATTACATTTCCAGAACCAAACCATGTTTTGTATTTAGCATTAATTTTGTGATTTTGTTTTTTTTTTCATTTACAATAAATTGTTTCCTGTATATTAGCATTTATGATACCAGAACATGTTAGAATGTTTCTCTGTCATTCAGTTTTCTGATTATTCAGAGTGATCCACCCCCTTACTTATACAATTCAATACTTGACTTTCTCATATTCATATTAACTGCATTCCATATGTTTATTAGATGTGGTTGCTGCCAGTCTGTCATTTGTTTATCTAATAAAACTCTTCATAAATGACATTGTCACCTTAAATGTAGAAATTCTTGCATTAAACTATACTTTAGTCATATAACAATTTCAATATTTTACGTATCCCCTGATTATTTCATATAATCACACTGAATTATTATCATTATTATTATTATTATTAAAGCTCAATCTGTATATGTGAAGTCTGATACTGCTTGAAAGTCATAAATGAGAATCAAAGTGAACATTTTATATTGCATTCATCATAAGCATCGTCATCAGCTTGCCCTGCCAGCAGAGGCGTCATGCCCATTCAAAGTGAGGGGGCACGTTCCCCCTCAGATTTCTGAGCCAAGTGGATTTTAGATGCTTCCAAACGAAAAAAAAAAAAAAAAAAAAAAAAAGCCAATTAATTTATATATATATATATATATTCAATACAATCACACCGGTGTTATTAGATCGTTCAGTGCACAGCATCAGATGCTAAATTCTAATCTGTGTTCGCTGGCTGGCACTGAGCCAGAGACAGACGCGTTCGTACAACGCTTCGTGATAACCAATCAGAAACGATTCTGTTGCGCTTATGAATGCAATGGCCAATCAGAGACATGCAGAAGAGTCATCACTGAAACACTGTGTTTCCCTATCATAGGTCACTTCGATGCTGCGGTGACGTCACCACGTATGGGAACACCTCTGGTGTGACGAATGTCTGAAGCCCTATACCATCCCGCCAATCCTATTGGCCAAATGGCGCATAGCACCACCCTGCGCATGCGCGCGCATGATATACCTGGGTGCAGCGCGCCATTTCGCTCAGATTTCATTCCTTCAGGAATAGCGAATCATCTGTGCCCTATCGTCTCGCGTTCTCCAGCGATCTCTTCGAGCAGTGTTAACTCCTCTTCGCGGACGCGATGAGCTTTCGAAAATGTAAGGAGCCATGTACCAGGTACATCACGGCGGGGGACACTCATGACAGGTGCGTAGTATGTCTTGGTTTACATCACGCACAGGCGGCGCTTAGCGGCCTTTCTTCCTGTCCCCATTGTGATGGCCTGCGGCTCAGAGTACTGCGCTCCAGGGTGGAAGTTTTCTCTAATGTCGCCCTCGAGTCTAACCCCCGTCAGGTCACCTCTGCGACTGCCGAGGCACCGCACGAGGCGAGGGCCTGGGGTGACACGTGCGACATGGATTTTGTGGACAGCGCAGCGCTGGAATATTCTCCACATCGCTCGCTCTCCCCTACCCTGCTGCAGAATAAAACTTATACTGAGCCCGTCGTCTTCTCTAATGAGGATTTACTTCCCACACCGGAGGCATGCACCGCCATCTCCTTCGGTTGTGGACGCTATGACGACGATGTTTTATCCACCGCGGCCTCGGGGTCTGAGGACTTCGCGACCGACACTAGCCCTCTTCCTCCTAGCGGACAGGAGAGGCGTGTTTCCCCCTCCTACAGTGAGCTGTTGGATGTGGTTTCTCGTGCGGTGGGTAAATTGGGGCTAGACTGGGAGGTTGACAAGGCCGAGGCCCAACCTTCTTCCAAGCTGGACGACCGTTTTTTAACCAGTCGGACACCTACACAGCCCCGGAGGCCTTTGCCTTTTTTCCCGGACCTCCACCAGGAGGTTTCGAGGTCCTGGAAACAGCCATTTTCGGCGCGGATTACTAACGCCGCGGCCGCGGATTTCGCCACCGTTTCTGATATGGCGAACCATGGCTATACTATGATGCCCCCGGTGGAAGAGACTCTCGCCGAACACCTTGCGCCTAGTTCGGCCGCGGCTTGGATGTCTCGCCCCCTTCTTCCTTCGAAGGCGTGTCGAGTCACGTCTAGTTTGGTGGGTAAATCCTACATGGCAGCTGGTCAGGCGGCTGCGTCGCTCCACTCTATGGCGGTCCTTCAGGCCTACCAGGCGGAGTTATTGAAGGAATTGGATGAAGGTGAGGGCATCACACCGGAGGCAGTTAAAGAACTGCGTAGAGCTACGGATTTGGCGCTACGCGCTACCAAACATACCGCTCGTGCAGTGGGCCGTACTATGGCCGGTTTGATTTCGGTTGAGCGCCACCTCTGGCTTAATCTCACCGATATTAAGGAGAAGGATAAATCTTTCCTGATGGATGCCCCTGTCTCCAGGGATGGATTGTTCGGTGAGGCTGTCACGTCAGTAGTGGAGAAGTTCAGGGCAGCGAAACAGCAATCAGCCGCTTTCCGCCAGCTGATTCCCCGCAGACCCAGGGAGGTCGAACGCCGGCAAGCGCCCGCGCGTTCTCGCTCAACCTCCTCTCACCGCCAGCGAGCAGCCTCTCGAGAGGAACCTACACCCATGGCGCCTCCTCGTAAGGACTGGGGCCCTAGGGTTTTTCCTCCGGCGCACCAGCGTCAACGTAAGCGTTTGAACCTGACCTCGACGGCTAAAGCCTCTCGTTCTCGGGTGCCGAATAGCAGCTCCTGATCTTTTTGCTGCTTGCCAGGGACTGTGCCCTCCGCTAGAGAGCGCTGTCGGACCGCTTTCGCGCATCCCACACTCTCATTGCAGTCCCCATGCTCAAACATTGATTGTCTCGCCGCTAACAGCGCCTCGAGCAACATTGGATCGAGCTGTAATGACAGTCGCTCCCTCAGACACTCTGCGCAATCCTGCTTTCGGAGTTCGAGGTACGACTCAAGGACCCTACACAAACGGCCCGTTTATGACGGCTCACACAGCCGCCGCTTTTTCGCTAGCGGCAGAGCCCGATGTTCCATCTGTTGGCCTAATTCCTGCCGTGGACACGTTTCAGGATTATACTCAATGGAACGCAACGACTCCGGCGCATACGCTTCCCCGGTGCACGAACACCACGGGTTTTTCGTGTCCGGTCGTTTTAACGCGTATGACGGCGTTGCTGGGAGCGGAAGCTTTGAAACCGTTAATATTGTTTCGGGCCGCGTGGGAACGCTTGCCCGGCATTCCTCAATGGGTGTTACGCACGGTTTGTCACGGATACACCATTCAGTTTCGGAAAGGCCCGCCTCCTTTCCGCGGAATTCTTCCCACTACGGTGAAGTCTACAGAAATGGCGGTGCTGCGACAAGAAATGTCAGCTCTGCTGAGCAAAGGGGCTATAGAAGAAGTACACCCCTCTCAGATGGAGACAGGTTTTTACAGCCGTTATTTCGTGGTACCGAAAAAAGACGGCGGGTTACGACCCATTCTGGATTTACGCCGTCTGAATCTTGCACTCAGACCGAGCAAATTCAAGATGTTGACGGTGAAAAATATTCTGTCTCAGATCCGACCAAGCGATTGGTTTATTACGATCGATCTGAAGGATGCGTATTTCCATATTCAGATCGTCAAGAGACACAGGAAGTTCCTCAGATTCGCTTTAGAGGGCAAAGCGTATCAGTACCGCGTTCTTCCCTTTGGCTTGGCTTTAGCGCCCCGTACGTTCTCAAAGTGCATGGACGCAGCTCTGGCCCCGTTGCGGCTCCAGGGCGTTCGTGTGTTGAACTATTTGGACGATTGGCTGGTGCTAGCGCAATCGCGGACTCAAGCACACTCTCACCGAGATCTTGTGCTGAATCATTTAAACAGCCTGGGCTTACGAACAAATTTCAAGAAGAGTGTTTTAACTCCCTCTCAACGGATAACTTTTTTTGGAATAGATCTGGACTCTCGCGCGATGACAGCGAAGCTTTCTCTCCCGCGCGCTCAGTCGATTGCGTCATGCGTGCGGCACTTCAAAGCGGGTCGCACGGTGACGGTGAGATTGTGCCTCAGGCTCTTGGGTCTAATGGCAGCAGCATCCCCCGTGATTCGTCTGGGATTGCTTCAAATGCGCCCTTTTCAGTGGTGGACGAAAAGGCGGAATATTTCACCCCGTTGTCTCCCGCATCGCACGATTTCGGTGACACGGCGGTGTGTGATGTCGCTGAAAATTTGGATGTCAACCGAATTTCTCCTGTCAGGAGTTCGATTGGGAATTTATGCTTTCCGAGAGACTGTCACGACGGACGCGTCTTTGACTGGTTGGGGAGCTGTGTGTCGAGGGCGACCAGCCCACGGAGTGTGGACAGCGGCTCAGCGCGGCTGGCATATAAACAGACTGGAATTACTGGCAGTTTTTCTGGCTCTCCAGTATTTCTCGGATCTGCTGATCGGCCGTCATGTGCTACTCAGATCAGACAACACAGCGGTTGTGTCTTATCTGAACCATCAAGGAGGATTGCGCTCTCGCCCCCTGTGCAGGCTGGCGAGGCGTGTTCTTCTGTGGTCTCGGGACAAGTTTCTCTCGATCCGGGCCATTCATGTCCCCGGACGATTGAATTTCGGAGCGGATCTGCTATCCAGACAGGCTCTGGAACAGGGAGAATGGCGATTACACCCCCAGACGGTGGATCTTTTATGGCGGATATTCGGCAAAGCGAAAGTGGATTTATTCGCATCGAGCATGACTACGCATTGCCCGCTATGGTTCTCCCTACGCTCCCCATCGCCCCTGGGCGTGGATGCGTTAGCTCACAGCTGGCCCAAGACCAGTCTGTATGCTTTTCCTCCGATTCGTTTGATCCCAGCGGTATTATGCAGATTACGCCGGGACAGAGTGGAACAGCTGCTGCTGGTGGCTCCGCGATGGCACACGCAGCCGTGGTTTGCGGATCTGATCAGTCTGCTAGCGAGCTCTCCGTGGGAGATTCCCATCAGACAGGATTTATTATCACAAGCACAGGGGCTGATTTGGCACCCGAGGCCAGATCTGTGGAAACTGTGGGCGTGGCCACTGAGCGGAGTGCGTTAGTATGTCCCGGTCTTTCTGCTGAAACTACTGAGACTATATTGAGTTCTAGAGCAGCTTCTACGAGACGCTTATATGCTTTCAAGTGGAGACTGTTTACAGCCTGGTGTGGTAATCATAATGTGGATCCAGTTTACTGCCCAGTGGCTTCAGTGCTGGAGTTCCTCCAGGAGCGTTTCTCGGATGGCGTTACACCAGCCACTTTAAAGGTTTACGTGGCAGCCATTTCAGCTTACCACGAATGCATAGGCGGTGCCTCTGTGGGGCGTCATCCATTAGTTTCTCGTTTCATACAGGGTGCGCGACGGCTGAGGCCTTTCCGCCCTGTGCGAGTTCCTTCATGGGATTTATCCATTGTGTTGTTAGGTTTATCAGGGCATCCGTTTGAGCCCTTGGAGACCGTATCGGATAAAATCCTGACGTTGAAAACACTTCTTCTCATGGCTTTATCCTCCCTCAAGAGAGTTGGGGATTTACAGGCTCTTTCTGTTTCACCCTCATGCATGGAATTTGCACCAGGCTCTGTGAAGGTGCTGCTGCGGCCCAGGCCTAACTATGTTCCTAAGGTCGCATCTAACCCTTTTCGCTTTCAGCAGGTGGTTCTGGAAGCTTTTTCGCCTGCCGAGGCCGGGTCAGGAGATCTAAGTCTTTGCCCTGTGAGAGCTTTAAAGACTTATGTGGATCGCACAGCTCCTTGGCGTGGTTCTGACCAGCTGTTTGTCTGCTTTGGACATAAAAGTAAGGGCCATGCAGTTACAAAACAGCGCATGTCCCATTGGCTGGTGGAGGCGATTTCTTTGGCCTATGAGGCGCGCGGACTCGCTTCACCCTTAGGGGTTAAGGCTCATTCCACTCGAGCTGTAGCTTCTTCTCAAGCTTTTCTCAGTGGCTCTTCTATGGATGATATCTGTGCTGCGGCAGGATGGTCCTCACCGAGCACTTTTATCAAATCCTACAGTCTGGATGTGAGGATGGCCCCTGGCTCCCGGGTTCTCTCCGCTTGAGCAGTTGCTTCCTCGGATCTCAGTTATCAGGTACGTCAGGCGTTTTGGTATATCGTTCCCATACGTGGTGACGTCACCGCAGCATCGAAGTGACCTATGATAGGGAACATCTCGGTTACGTATGTAACCTTGGTTCCCTGAATAGGGAACGAGATGCTGCGGTTCTGGCCGTTCCGTACCTTGATAACTCTTCATCTTCAGTCATGAAATCTGAGCGAAATGGCGCGCTGCACCCAGGTATATCATGCGCGCGCATGCGCAGGGTGGTGCTATGCGCCATTTGGCCAATAGGATTGGCGGGATGGTATAGGGCTTCAGACATTCGTCACACCAGAGGTGTTCCCATACGTGGTGACGTCACCGCAGCATCTCGTTCCCTATTCAGGGAACCAAGGTTACATACGTAACCGAGATGTTTGTTCACTTGCTCGCTGACTGAATTATTTAGCGAATACTCTCATCAGAAACAACAAAACAGGGCAGATGTGTATACGAATGTAAGTAAGATATTCGTTTCATAATGTAAAGTGCTTCAGTGATTTTAATGGGAGTTTTTGAGAGTGCCTGAACTCTGGCTAGACTGAATGAAAATGTTCTTTGATAATGTAAAAGTTCTTTACTTTCTATAAAATGAAAGTGTTAAAATAACTAACTTAAAATATTGTTATTAAAATTTACATTAAATGCAAATTCGGTTGTATTAAAAATATTTTATGGCATGATGTGGCACTTAAGTAAAAAGTCGGGTTCTTATGTGTTAATAGATTACACTACCCATCACCATATATTGATAATAATCTATAAAGGTGCAAAACGCGCTTACTTACACATATTTGAGAATAGAGATAGTTCCTGATATATTAAGCATGTTTGGAATTGTTTAGAATAAAAAGGAAAAATAAATAAATAAAACATGTAAATCTGTTATACAGTGCGTAGCTGCTGTGTCACATGACAACCATGACTTATACCATGAGTTATACTTATACTTGACATTATGAGTAAATTATGATTTTTTTTTTTTTTTTTTATCTCCAACCATATCCTGTCCATTTTATTTTATAGAAGTTTTACATTTTCTGTGAGCTTTTGCGCTGAAGGTGCAGCAAAGGAGATGGATAACTCTACAGAGAACTACACCACATTTGGAGCATCTACAAACTCAACAACTTGTGCTTGGTACTTTGTGCTAATGAAGATTCTGGACACTTTAAATTTTCTGTTTGGTTTTCCTACAAACTCCTATGTTTTATGGCTCATTGTCACAGGAACAGGAAGTGGAGTTACATCAGAATTCTTCATCCTCAATCTCTCTGTTTGTGAGATTGGTAACTCTCTTAATTCTTTGCTCTCTCTAATGGATTATTGTACAATTCTCAAGACAATAACTGAGTGTTTATTAGGTCTAGGCATCACTGGTCGTCCTCTGTTTCAGTGTCTGATGTGTGTTGAGCGTTACCTGGCAGTTGTTCATCCTGTAACCTTTCTGAAGTACAAACCTCTCAGATACAGAGTGATCTGCTGCACTGTGGCCTGGATAATCACTCTTGGATCCTGTTTATTCTGCATGTTTACTTTAGACTTGTTTTATTTTTTTTCATATTTCTTCTCGATGCAGTTCCTCATCTTCTTCTTCATCCAGTTGTTTTGTCTTGTGGCTGTTCTCAGAGCTCTGAAGCAGTCAGGACCAGGAGAGAGAGTGAGAGAGAGAGAGGAGGAAAACCACATGAAGAGAAGAGCATTTTATATCATTCTAATAACTACTGTGACCATGTTTGTTCTCTATGTGCCATTTATTGTTCCAGGATTGATTTTCATTCTAAGTAAAATGTATATTCCTGAACTTTTTATCGTTGGATTATTTTGTTTTATTTTGGGTGGTTTCGTTCAGCCTGTTCTTTATCTGAACCGGGCTGGAAAACTCTCCTGTCTTCATTTTCCATAAATCATGATGTTTTTAGATCTTACCAAACCATGTCATAGTCTTCTTACAGCCACTTTAACTCCATTCTATGTGCTCATTACATGTGGTTATTACTCATAGATTTGATTTGTTTGTGGTTGTTACGTCCAGAGCCATAAGGTTTTGGGTAACACTTTATTTTGATAGTCCACTTTAGACATTCAGCTACCTATAAATAACTTTGTAACTACATGTTAACTAGCAGTCATTTGAGAATTAGACTGTTTGCTTAATATCATAATATAACTAATATTTTATTTTGATGGCCGCTCAACAGACATTCTACATTGCATTTCATCATGATTGTTTGGGTTATTGTAGTCTTTCTGGGTTTGGAGATGGGGTTTTCTCTGCTGTTGTACATTCATTCACCACCAGCCGTATATTTCTGTTGTGATCCTCCCATAGACTATTTGGAACCATAACAGTGATTTATTTATTTGTATTTTTATTTTAGCAGTAAATTGCTTTATCAAAATACATATATTTTTTTTATTTGGATGCTTGCCCGGAGATTATTTCACTGGAACTAAAATTTAATCACAGCATAATTTCATCACGTATGGGAAAAGAAAACCTTCCCTTTTCAAATTGATCATTAAATATCTGATCGAATGTATTTGTGTGACTGTCTGCATGTTTATTAAAAATGATCCACTATCAAAAACAAACTTATAGTTGTACATTTGATTGTTCCACATAAACATAAAATGTAATATGGCTCATCATCACAGGAACAGGAAGTGGAGTTGCATCAGAATTCTTCATCCTGAATCTCTCTGTTTGTGAGCTGGCCAATACTCTAAACATTTTTCTTCATGCACTTGATCGCTGGTTTTCAAGTCTCAAAACATTAAAATATTTTTTATTAGGACTAGGCATCACTGGTCGTCCTCTGTTTCAGTGTCTGATGTGTGTTGAGCGTTACCTGGCAGTGGTTCATCCTGTCACCTTTCTGAAGTACAAACCTCTCAGATACAGAGTGATCTGCTGCACTGTGGTCTGGATATTCACTCTTGGCTCCTGTTTGTGCTGCTGGTTTACTATGGTCTCATGTAACTTGTATATTTATGTATGCTGCTTCTCACTGCAGTTCCTCCTCTCCTTCTCCATCCAGTTGTTTTGTCTTGTGGCTGTTCTCAGAGCTCTGAAGCAGTCAGGACCAGGAGAGAGAGTGAGATAGAGAGAGGAGAAAAACTCTCTTTTTTAATTAAATTTAATTGCGTTAGTGTTAATGATAGTCGAACATGTTAATATATATTTAATGAAGCTTCACATGGCTTCTGTGTTGTATTTACAGTGTAAAGTGGTTCAGATCATAATGCGTCTCTCTGTCATTCACTGTTTGTTTAAAGCTACACAACCACTACTTGTTTTGAGTGTGTTTATCAGATATGGTTATTAGACATGTAAATTAAATAAAAACTTAAATTACTAAATCTTGTTTTATTTTTTTTATTTTTTTTTCAATTTCAATCAACTTGAATGAAAGGAAATCATTTCCCCGGTCCTAGCATCTCTTCACTGGTTATCGGTGCATTATAGGACCCATTTTAAGATTTTAGATTACATTTTAAGATTATATTTATCAACGGTTTTCATTGATTTTGTTGTCAATATTTAGTTTGTCCAGTGATACCAGGTTGCAGTTTCCACAATGAATGGGAATGCTTTGTCTTTTAATCCTGTTTATACAGATAACGTATTTTCATAAATATTTGCAAGTCTGATGTTTTATGTGAAGCATTTGAGGTAATGCACATATATTCTTATGACAATTTAAAAGTCAATATAAAAAACACAGCACAGAAATATATATACATTTAGAGAGACTGGGAAAATTGGCACGTGAAATCATTGACTGTCCCACTGTTCAAGACTGTCCATCCTTTTCAAGTTGCTCTTGTCCCTTTAATATCAAATGTCTATATTTGATATTAATTCAGAGTTGCATTGGAGTTCTTTGTCCTCAATATCTGTTTATTTATTTATTTATTTATTTTGAGCGTATTAAAGTTTAATAAGGGTCAGTTGATAAATATTTAAATATTGCTTGGTGAGCAAGTTTGTCAAGATCAAATTTAACCGTAGGCAATCAGATGAAATTATAAATACATCTTTAGGTACATTGTTTTAACACAATTTTATATTCTTCTAAAGAAAAGCAGAGCTTCTTCATTACACAATTAAATAAACTTTTTCTAGTCTTTACTCCTTTCATCATGTAAGAGACTAAGAAATTGTAGTTTTATTGTAAATCAAGTGTTGTATAAGTTCACATTTTATGACGGTCATGCTGCTTACACGTGTTGCAGATGTTTTAGTGTGAGGTGTCTGTGTGGCACTAAAAGAAAGTTCAATACTTTCTGAAACATGAACAGGACTGTGGTGAGGTTTTATCCCATTTCGGAAATGTGATTGATTGATTCATAAATTCATTCATTACTATTTTCCCAACCAACCATTTTTTAAAATAAGAATTATAATAATTGTTATTAGTTTCAGTTTGTACAATGTTAACAGGTTGCAGATTCAAAATCAAACTGAAAATTATTTTTTTTAAATCCTGTGTATATAAATAATGTCATAAATATTTGCATATCTAATGTTTTATGTAACGTGTAGCATATGAAGTCATCCACATATTCTTATGACAGCTTCAAAGTCAGTCTACAAAACACAGCGCAGAAATGCATGTACAGTACATTCGCAGAGACTGGGCATTCACTCTTCAGGTGACAAATGCTAATAACTCCTTGTTTTCAACTCATTTGTATTCCATTTTGCTGTGAATATTATGTATTGTATAACGTTTGTGAGCAGATAAGATTGAGCATGTTTTATGTGATGTATAGTGTAGCAGATAAAGACATTCACATATATTCTTATGGCAGCTGTGAATTCAGTCTACAAAACACAGCACTGAGATTTTATAAGCCAAGAAACTGGGCATTCACTCTTCAAGTGATCAGCTTACTAATATTCAATATTTTTGTTGTGTTTACAGGAAGAAGTCTATGAGAATGTAAGTGATGGTTCTATTTTTAAATAAAACATGACTGATATAGAACTTAATGAATGAGTTGATTGGATTGCATTTATTTGATGTTATTTGGATGTGAAGCGACTTGCATTAAAATGACTTGGCTGTAAATGTTAAATATTTAATATTGGACTATTGTAGAATTGCACATCATTTGAAAAGTAACAAATTATTTTGTTTAATATACTCTGAATGTTCTCTTCTTGTTTTCTATTGATCACAACATCTATATTTATTTAAATATCTCTTGAGGTTTTGAGCTGAGATGACAAAAACAGAGGAGATGAACAATTCTTCAGTGAACTTCACCTCGCCTGAATCATCTACAAACTCCACAACTCAGTTCATCGGGCTGGGTGAAAGTCTGGAAATCTATATGCACTGCATCAATTTCCTGGTTGGTCTTCCTACACACTCCTACATGGTATGGCTCATCATCACAGGAACAGGAAGTGGAGTCGCATCAGAGTTCTTCCTCCTCAATCTCTCTGTTTGTGAGATTGTCAACTGTCTGAATAGTTTGTCTCGTATACTTATTAGATTTATTTGGTTTTCATACCTCACAATATTATCAGAGTTTTTGTTAGGACATGTCATCACTGGTCGTCCTCTGTTTCAGTGTCTGATCTGTGTTGAGTATTTCCTGGCAGTGGTTCATCCTGTAACCTTTCTGAAATTCAAAACTCTAAGAAAAAGAGTGATCTGCTGCACTGTGGTCTGGATAATCACTCTTGGCTCCTGTTTCTACTGCATGTGCAAAGTCTCAGATTATATTTCTGAAGTGTTATTCTTACTGCAGTTCCTACTTTTCTTCTCCATCCAGTTGTTTTGTCTTGTGGCTGTTCTCAGAGCTCTGAAGCAGTCAGGACCAGGAGAGAGAGGGAGAGAGAGAAAAGAGGAAAACCACATGAAGAGAAGAGCATTTCATCTTATTTCAATAACTATTGTGAGCATTATTATTATCTATGCTCCGTTTACTATCTCAGGATTCTCTTTTATTCTGACACAACATTATATTCAGGAACTTTTTTCTTTTGGCCTTTTTTGTAACGTGCTGGGTTGTTTTGTTCAGCCTGTTCTTTATCTGAACCGGGTTGGAAAATGTTCCTGGTTGGAAGTTCTTCTAAACAGAATAAACAATTCAGATGTTTTTTCAAATTAAATATTTAATAATTAGATATTTGCATATCTGATGTTTTATGTGATGTGTATCAGATGAAGTCATGCACATATATTTACGTGACAGCTGTGAATTCAGTCACAAACAAAACACAGCACAGAGATTTATATAAATCCAGAGAGACTTAGTATTCAGGTTACAAACGACTTGATATTTTCTGTATGAACGTAGGCTATATGAGTAAACACTACATTGTTTTTACTAATAGAGTATCAGAATATTATTATTTTTGGATTCTAGATGTATATAGTTTGCAAAACTTTTATTTTGCCTCTTTCCAAACATTCTGGAGTGTGTTACAGCGATCAAAATCAGAATTTGTTTATATTTACAAAATACATTTAAGTTACAGTGAAAATTTTGTAAATCTTTTCCTTTTCTTTCTGTCAATTAAATAAAAGTTAAAGTTAATTAAATAATCACAGGTTATTGATTTTACTGCATTTAACAAAACATCCAAATTTCCAAATTTAGTTTCTGTATTCCAATTTGGTTACACTTTAGAATAGGGAACGTCTTGGTTATGTATGTAACCCTCGTTCCCTGAAGGAGGGAATGGAGACGTTACGAATGGGATCTCGCCCGAGAGCCCAATCACCTTTGAGTGGTACAAAACGAGCCAATGGTACACAAAGTACCTTGGTCTGCGGAATTTGCATCGCGAGCTCTGCCCAGCAGAGCGGTTATATAAGGAGCAATGCGAGCAACTCGCATTCAAGTCTTCGCTGAGGAGCCAAGCCAGTGACCCGGCCGTTCAGCGGAACAGCGATGTGGCAAGGAGACGTAACGTCTCCGTTCCCTCCTTCAGGAGCCAGCACGAGTGAGGGCCTATAACTCGCACAGAATACACTGGGTAGCATATTCCAGCTGGACATATGCTAGCAGGCTGGCTGTCCGTGGGAGGACTTACAGAAGGCAGGTATCTACCAAGGTGGTGATACATAAGAACTTTGAGGTACCCAGCCCGCAGGGTGGAAGTTTCAACGACAGAGCTGGCAAGGGGCTTGCCAAGGGAAAGACACATGCTGCGGAGAGACTTACTGTGGACATACACACTTGGGATTACCCAGAAGGGGAACCACGACACATGGAAGCACCTAGTCCCACACATGGCTGACCAAGGGGCATGTATCCAAGTGTTTGACATCAACAGTGGAACTGAGGAACTCACCTGAGGGGAATAGCGCACGCATCCAGTCCGCGGAGTGGAATGGCGCAGCAAACGGATTGACAACGAGCAGGTCCTTACTGGCCCGAAGGGGCGAGTACCCGGGAGGACACGGGCTCTACACGGAGATTATAAAATCTTGCGAATGTGTTAGGTGTCGCCCAGCCCGCAGCTCTACAGATGTCTGCTAGCGAGGCGCCATGCGCCAGTGCCCAGGAGGAAGCTACGCTCCTAGTTGAGTGAGCTCTCACCCCTAGGGGGCATGGCAGGTCTCAAGCCGGATAAGCCAGAACTATAGCATCCACTATCCAGTGGGATAACCTCTGCTTGGAGACAGCCTTTCCCTTCTGCTGGCCTCTGTAACAGACAAAGAGCTGGTCTGAGGTCCTAAGGCACCGAGTTCTGTCCATGTAGGTGCGGAGCGCACATAGTTTTCAAATATAAAAACTTTAGCTCTACTGAGAGCAAGGTTTCGAAGGGAGCTCTCTGCTGTGCTGATAGAACCACTGCGAGGTCCCAAGAGGGGTCTTGCTGAGGGCGAGGCGGATTGAGCCTCCTTGCTCCTCTCAGGAACCTGATGATCAGATCGTGCCTTCCAAGAGACTTACCTTCAACAGGGTCATGGTGAGCCGAAATGGCAGCCACATAGACCTTGAGGGTGGAAGGAGACAGCCTTCGTTCCAACCCCTCCTGAAGAAAGGAAAGCACTGACCCAATTGGGCATTTCCAGGGGTCCTCACGCCGTGAAGAACACCAAGTGACGAAGAGGTTCCACTTCAAAGCATGGGCATGTCTGGTGGACATGGCTCTAGCTGAAGTGATGGTAGCTACCACCTGTGGCAAGGTACCTAAACCTTCTGTGACCCGTCCAGAACCCACACATGTAGGTTCCACAGATCGGGACGTGGGTGCCAGAGGGTGCCCCGTCTCTGAGAAAGAACGTCCCTCCTCAGAGGAATTTGCCAGGGAGGGGCTGTCGCGAGGAGTACAAGTTCGGGGAACCAGGTCTGGCTGGGCCAAAAAGGCGCAACCATGAGGACCTGCTCCTCGTCCTCCCTGATCTTGCGCAATGTCTGTGCAAGAAGGCTCACTGGGGGAAACGCATACTTGCGCAGGCCCAGCAGCCAGCTGTGTGCCAGGGCCAACCCAAATGGGAGAACCTTGTACTGATATGCCTGCCCCTCGAAAGCAAACCGAAGAAACGGTCTGTGTCGAGGAAGAATGGAGACATGAAAGTACGCGTCCTTCAGGTAGATCGCTGCAAACCAATCCATCGGATGAATGCATTCGAAAATGCGCATGGGCGTTAGCATCTTGAACGGGAGTCTGAGCTCGGTTCAAGGCACACAGGTCCAGGATTGGCCGTAACCCACCTGTCTTCTTGGGTACTATGAAGTAAGCGCTGTAAAAGCCGGACTTCATGTCGGCTGGAGGGACCGGCTCTATTGCGCACTTTGCCAGCAGGGTCGCGACCTCCGTGCGCATGACAAGGGCATCTTTGCCCACCATCGTCGCGTGGACACCCCGAAACATGGGGGGGGACGCCGGGCGAACTGAATCGCGTAGCCGAGCCTGAGCGTCCGGATGAGCCAGCGGGAAGGCCTGGGGAGCTCTAGCCAGGCACCCAGGAACCAAACCAGCGGGGTCAAGGGGACTACAGGCGTACCCACAGTGGGGCTGCGTGGTGGAGCAGACAGCCCTGGCATGGAAGGCATAGCGTCCCTTAACGGGGGCGGAGTGCGGGCACTCGTCTGACTCCCAAGTGGCAAAGAGGGCATGAGAAGGCGAAGCGTTCTTGAGCCGTCTTTGCATGGAAACTGGCAATGATCGTGACCGTCACGAGGAGCGATATATATCGACCTCACCCAAAAACACACGGGAGAAATTACATCTTTAAAAAGATGCAAATCGGCCCGTATCTCTTTTGTGAGAGAAATTGTCTCTTTTAGAGGTGTTGAAGCGCTCAGGGGAACGCGGGAGCTGTCGCAGGAAACCCAGACGAACCGCTGAATCGCACCGTCACACCAACACCAGCTCTTGCTTGTAAACACTCCGGTGATTGCAGCAAGCGATGTGCTCGGCTCCGAAGCGAAAGCTTGAATGCGAATTGCTCGCGTTGCTCCTTATATACCCCATTCGTAACGTTGAACGTAACCGACTGAAAGGGAACACTTGTTCACTATTAACTACTTTTCCCTCATCTAATTTGCTACTTATTAATAGTTAGTATTGTAGTTGTTAAATTTAGGTATTTGGTAGGATTATGTATATGTATATATATAACATTTATTTATTTATTTATTTATTTTTAAGGCTGTTTTAAAACTTTACTGCTTCCGAGCTGTTATATTTATTTATATATTTCTTAGGTTTTGAGCAGGGGAGACAAAATTAGAAAAATGAACAACTCTACGGTGAACTTCACCTCACCTGAAACATTTACATACTCCACAACTCAGCCCAGTGGAAACAGTGAACATCTGTTTGCACAGCATTAGTTTTCCGGTCTACACTCATATTTGCTTATAATATTTTCATATCTGGTTCATGCATATATATTATAGTGACTGTGACTGTGACTGTCTACCTCACAGATTTATACACATATTCAGGCGAGTGTTGATATCTACTTGTTGTATATGTTGTTGACTTTCAGAAGTCTATTAATATTGGATTGCATTTGTCTTGTGTTATTAAGTTGCTTAGCTATTGTGCTGTACAGAATGACTTACTTTAATGTGTAAAAGTGACGTATAATAATGACCTGTGAATTTTAGTATTCAATATTAAAACTTTCTGTTGTTTACAATTGCTGAATTATACAAGGTTTGAGAACCTTTGTTTCATGCAATGTGAATGACATTTTCACTGTATTTAAGTTTACTTATATAAATGTATGTCATTTCTGAACACAGAAGATAAACTCAAAGAAGATGAATAACTCAGTGAACTTCTCCACATCTGAAGCATCTACAAACTCCATGACTGATTACTTTTGGATAGTGGACAAAATGAACATTCCTCTGTATAGCATTTTTTTGCTGTTTGGTCTTCCTATAAACTCCTATGTTTTAAGGCTTATCATCACAGGAAAGGGAAGTAAAGTTGCGCAAGAGTTTTTCAACCTCAATCTGGCTATTTGTGAGATTTCTTACTGTGTGAATTACTTGCTCTCTATACTTGCTAGTTTCATTTGGTTTTCACACCTCAAAACATTAACTTCGTTTTTAGTAGGACTAGCCATCACTGGTCGTCCTCTGTTTCAGTGTCTGATGTGTGTTGAGCGTTACCTGGCAGTGGTCCATCCTGTAACCTTTCTGAAGTACAAACCTCTCAGATACAGAGTGATCTGCTGCACCGCAGCTTGGATAATCACTCTCGTGTCTTGCACATGTTGCATATTTACTATAATCCCATACTACATTGTATATCTGTGGTTCTTCTCACTGCAATTCCTTCTGTTCCTCTCCATCCAGTTGTTTTGTCTTGTGGCTGTTCTCAGAGCTCTGAAGCAGTCAGGACCAGGAGAGAGAGGGAGAGAGAGAGGGGAGGAAAACCACATGAAGAGAAGAGCTTTTCATCTCATTCTGATAACTACTGCGAGCATGATAATTATTTATGCACCATTTTCTATTTCAGCATTTGTTGTCATTGTAAGCCAACATTATATTAAGGAACTTTTTTATTTTAGTTTTATTTGTTTTTCTCTGGCTAGTTTTGTTCAGCCTGTTCTTTATCTGCAGCGTGTTGGAAAGCTCTCCTGTCTTTGCTCTCTATAAAACATTAATTAGTATTTCCCATTTCAGTTACTGAACCTTTTTAAACATCTTTGGCAGGAAAATTGATAAGCTTTCAAATTACTTTTGCTTTTCTTCTACGACATCAATTGAAAAACTTGAAAATTTGACATTTTTGTTAATTGTCATTTGATAAATGTTATTGAAATGTTGCTTTGTAAAGTGCTTTTTAATTTCATGTCAGTATAAACCTAAATGTCTAATTACAAAACAAAATATGAAAACATGGTTATAGAGCAAACATTTGTGTTCTTCAACAAAGAGAAATACTATTAACTAGATTAACTGTTAAGTCACTTGATGTCTTCTGTGATTTTATTCAGAGCATTATCTGATTATATCATTATATGATTGTCAAAATTGTCACTTACTGTTTGAATGTAAATCAAGTGTTTTAAGCATTCAACGTATCATTTTCTATATATAACTATTTAGATAATACTGTCTTTTTCAAAGTAACTTTTAGTTTAATAAATATTTGCATAGCTGATGTTTTCTGTGATTTGTAGCCATGCACATACAGTATATTGCGCGAAAACATGTGAATGTTAACCAGTCTTTTAGTGTTGTTTATTTGGAGAGATCCTCCAACTCACTTATTTACTCGTGAATAAGATCCTTGATTGTCTCTTTTTGCATTTAGATGAATTCTCTTCTGGGTAAATTAAGTTGTTATTTGCTGGACCATTGCAACATTGCCTTTTTTAATTTAGAGGACTGCCACGGATATTATTTCATTGAAGGTAAAATGAAATGACACAGATGATCTGACACTCTATTTGCATCAGAGGTTATAAATGCATTGCACCTGCATAAGTCAGTGTTATAAATGTTTAAGAAGAGTGATGTTTTTTGCTTGTCAAACAAAGATTATATTTAAAAAAATCTAGCCTTATTATTGAAATGAATGTCCAGATGATAAATCATGTTCAAATGTTGCTTGGTGATCAATGTCAAATCAAGATAAGTCAGCAAAGCCTTTTTCAAGTCTTCAATAAGAGTTAAAATATAAAAACTCATAATTTTGTACTCTTTACTAGTGATAGGTATTATTCATGAAATAATGAAGCCACAAACTTTTTTATGCAATATACAGTAACCTGTTTGATGGTTACAAATGGTCCCATAAAGTGACATTTGCTTGCATTAATGTAAATGAAGTGTTGTATCATTTAACATGCAATTTTCAATTAGAACTAAGTTGCAGGCACATAAAGCTAGATTTTTTAAGTTTGGATTAACTTATAAATAACTACTGTAACATAACTAATATTTTCATATCTGATTCATGCACATATATTGTGACAGCTGACAAGTAAAACACAGTGCAGAGAGTATTTGAATATTCACTCTCCAGGTGACTGTTGAGATCTACAACATTGTTGTAGTGCTAGTGTGAAAAATGTAAGAAACTGAAAGCCACTGTAAGTCAAAACTACATTATTTGAATTAAAATAATAATTTTGTGTTCGCGATGACCAGCTGGAGTTGGTTTATTAAGCATGCACATTGACAACCATCCAGTAAAGCATTACAGTAATCAAACCTTGAGGTCATGAATGTATGAATTAACTTTGAGAGCATATTTTAATTAAAATATATTTTTAAAAAGGAAAATGCGTTTTTACAAATGCTAGAGATGTGAACTTAACTGCTATCAAATAGTACACCTAACAAAGACTTAACAGAGCAGCCATTGAGTGTTAGAGAGTATTGTAGGCCGTTGTGTGAAGAGGATTCAGCCCAACTCAAAAATGCCTGGTGTAAGGTAGTCACATCCAAAGCCATATCTAAAGCCCTATCATTCTTAATATAAACTTACTAAATGACTAAGATAGAGATTCAAAACAAGTTGTACATAGCTACAAAGCATGCAGTACCACATAATTACTTACTGTCAGACTGCAGGTGTTAAATGTGTTGCACCTGTACAGGGCAGTTTTTCGATTTTTTGACTGTTTAGGACTATTTAAATTGATTTTTTAACCCATCAAAATAAAATTATATAACAATAATAACATGTACACACACAGTTGATAAATGTTATTCACATACTTCTTGGTAAACAAATTCAGTCTCAATTCAATGTGAAATATGATAACGTTTATAGAGTAAAAATATGTATTCTTTTCTAAAGAGATGTACTAATCAAGCAATGTTTTAAATGCTCCCTGATTGTATTGTAGTGCATGATCTGACATTATGTTGTTGTTACTGCATGAATGTAAATAAAGCATTGTATAAGTGTTCAACATACTGCTTTATATGAAACTGTAAAATTCTACATTCAGATTCTGGTTAAATGTAATGGTTATTTACTGGCATTGCTGACTGATAAAGAAGACTGATGTTTGTCAGACTAAAGTTAAATAAATAAAAATGTCAGCCTTGTTATTGAAATGAATGTTCAGTTGATAAATGTTCTTCAAATGTTGCTTGGTGATAAATGTTAAGTCAAGATAAGGCTTTCCATCATTGTGAAGTTCATATTTGCTTCAACATTTTTTATATATGGACATATTTTCATATCTGGTTCATGCACATATTCTGGTGACAGCTCTGAAGTAAAAAACAGTGCAGAGATTTGCAGACATTTAGTCTTCAGGTGACTGTTGAGATATACTTGTTATATGTGACAAACAAAAAGGAAAGTACAAGCAATTACAAAGGGAAATACAAAAAAATTGTGTACTATGTAAGTAACACTACTTTTTGAATTACATGGATCATTTTGTGTTTTCATGTCATTTAATATTGGTTTGCATTTTTGGTAACACTTTAGAATAGGAAACACTTGTTCACTATTACAGTAACTACTCATAAATTCCTAATTTGCTGCTTATTCATAGTTAGGAAGGTAGTTGTTAAATTTAGGTATTGGGTATGATTAGGAATGTAGAATAAGGTCATGTAGGATAAGGCATTAATTTGTGCTTAATTAGTTCTAATGAATGACTAATAATCTACTAATATGAATGCTGATAACCAACTAGTTGAGATACCATAAAATAAACTGTTACCGCATTTTTCTCGTGTTATTCAGTTGCTTGGGTATTTTGTAGTACAGAATGACTCACTGTGATGTATGAAAGTTACCTGTATAATAATGACTTGCAAATGCTTTATATTTAATATTGTAATGTTCCAATTTATAGAATTGTGTGGAATTGCAGACTGTTTGAAAAAACTGATACTTTTTTCATGCATTCTAATTCACTGTTCTCTTCTCACCCTCTTGATCACAGTTGCTTTTCTACATATATTTCTTGAGTTTTTTTTTTAAACTGAGAAGACAAACACAGAGAAGATGAATAACTCTATAGTGAACTTCTCATCTGAAGCATCTACAAACTCCATTACTCATTCATTTTGGTTAGTGAACAGACTGGACATTTTTCTGTACAGCATCAATTTACTGTTCGGTTTCCCACTACACGCTTATGTGATCTGGCTCATCATCACAGGAACAAGTGGAGTTGCATCAGGATTCTTCAGCCTCAATCTCTCTGTTTCAGAGATTGGTAACTGTCTGAATAGTTTGGTGTGCATAGTTGATAGTTGTTTATGGATTCCTCAACTCAAAACATTGACATGGTTTTTATTAGGTCTAGGCATTGCTGGTCGTCCTCTGTTTCAGTGTCTGATCTGTGTTGAGCGTTACCTGGCAGTGGTTCATCCTGTCACCTTTCTGAAGTACAAACCTCTCAGATACAGAGTCATCTGCTCTGCTGGGGCTTGGATGATCACTCTTGGCTCTTGCTTGTGTTGTATGTTTACTGTAATCTTACAAACCATTATATTTTTGTGGTTCTACTCGATTCAGTTTGTACTCTTGCTCTTCATCCAGTTGATTTGTCTTGTAACTGTTCTCTGGGCTCTGAAGCAGTCAGGACCAGGAGAGAGAGGGAGAGAGAGAAAGGAGGAAAACCACATGAAGAGAAGAGCATTTTGTCTCATTCTAATAACTACTGTGACCATGATTTTTACTTATGTTCCATTTACTATATCAGGATTCTCTGTCATTCACACCCAACAGTTTATTAAGGAACTTTTTTCTTTTGGATTTATTTGTTATGTGCTGGCTGGTTTTGTTCAGCCTATTCTTTATTTGCACCGGTCTGGTAAACTCTTCTGTTTTTGCTCTCCATAAAACTTTTAATTGTTCCTTTAACAAGTTAATTGTTTCTTAACAAGTTAAATAATTTTACCTTAGCAGCAGTGCTATTTTACATTTACAGTTTTTCTCAGTCAATTTGACACTTTTCTTCAAAGTACTGTAAGCCAACATTATATTAAGGAACTCTCTCTGGCTGGTTTTGTTCAGCCTGTTCTTTACCCCAAGCATGTTGGAAAGCTCTCCTGTCTTTGCTCTCTATAAAACATTATTTAGTCTTTCCCATGTCAGTTACTGAACCTTTTTAAACATCTTTGGCAGGAAAATTGATTCTACGACATCAAAATGTGTTAACATGAGCATATGTCATTGAGAGAAACAACAGTAACGGGTGGTGGTTTTGCAAGATGACTGTCTATATTTTTAGAGATTATATTACAATACTTGTTTTTGTCAAATTTAAGTTAATTGCCATTTGATAATTGAAATGTTGAAATGTTGCTTTGTAAAGAATTTTAATTTAATGTCAGTATAAACCTAAATGTCTAATTACAAAACAAAATTTGACAACATGATTATAGAGCAAACATTTGTGTTCTTCAAAAAAGAGAAACACTATTAACTAGATAAAGTCACTTGATTGTCTTCTGTGATTGTATTCAGAGCATTATCTGATTATATCATTACATGATTGTCAAAATTTTCACTTACTGTTTGAATATAAATAAAGTGTTTTAAGCATTCAACTAATCATTTTCTATATATAACTATTTAGATAAGACTGTCTTTTTCAGAGTAATTTTTAGTTTAATAAATATTTGCGTATCTGATGTTTTCTGTGATTTGTAGCCATGCACATATATTGCACCAAAAACATGTGAATGTTAACCTGTCATTTATTGTTGTTTATTTAGAGAGATCCTCCACCTCACTTACTTGCTCATGAATAAAATCCTTGATTGTCTTATTTTGCATTCAGATGAATTCTATTCTGGGTAAATGAAGTTATTATTTGCTGGGCATTGCCTTTTTTAATTTAGAGGACTGCCACAGATATTATTTCATTGAAGGTAAAATGAAAGGACACCGAGAGACTGTATATAGCTTAAAGTTGACCTGACACTCTAACAAATTTGCATCAGAGGTTATGAATGTGTTGCACCTGCATAAGCCAGTGTTATAAATGTTTAATAAGACTGATATTTTTAGCTTGTCAAACAAAGATTATATATATATTTTTAAAATCCATTCTTATTATTGAAAATAATGTCCGGATGATAAATCATGTTCAAATGTTGCTTGGTGATAAATGTCAAATCAAGATAAGTCAGCAAAGCTATTTTTTCAAGTCTTCAATAAGAGATCAAATATAAAAAGTCACAATTTTGTACTCTTTACTAGTGATAGGTATTATTCATGAAATAATGAAGCCACAAACCTTTCTGTACCATATACAGTAACGCATTCGATGGTTACAAATGGTCCCATAAAGTGACATTTGCTTGCATTAATGTAAATTAAGTGTTGTATCATTTAACATGCAATTTTCAATTAGAACTAAGTTGCAGACACATAAGGCTAGATTTTTTAAATTTGGATTAACTTATAAATAACTATTGTAACATTAATATTTTCATATCTGATTCATGCATATATTGTGACAGCTGACAAGTAAAACACAGTGCAGAGATTTGTGAATATTCACTCTACAGGTGACTACTGAGATCTACAATATTGTTGTAGTGATAGATATTAATATTTGTGAAAAATGTAAGAATGGGAAAGCCATCTGTATTTCCATGCAAACACAGGCTATGTAAGTCAAAACTGTCAGGGATCTGCAAGAAATGGGACCCAAATGCAGACAAGGGTATTTTATTAACAAAACGTAGACTGGAACAGCTGGGAGAATTTGCAGTGAAAGTTCAAACAGATGGGGAGGGCAGACAATACAGGCAGGAGGGATGGCCACTGAGATGGTCCAAGATGACCACGGGACCAAGCACTGAGTAGGCAGCTCCAGAGGAAGGGCCAGGTAGACACAGGAACTGTCGCTTCAAGCGAAACTCAAATGTCACCAGTCTAGTCACCAGGTAGAGACTCACAAGACCAGAGACCTGACACATCAGAGAGAGGTGAGCCGCTTCCAGGCAGTGGGGTTCAGTGGCCAGGAAATCTGAGTGGGGGCAAGACCGGACAATACACAAAAACAAGACTAGACTCAAAATGACACAGAACAATTGAAAACAAAGAGTAAACTAAAGGCAAAATAAACAAAACTATCCAAAGAAATAAATCAGTTTAAAAACAAAAAGCCAAGATCCAAAAAGGAGCTGCACTCTCAAACTGAGTAAATGACACCCTAAATCAAAAGATAAAAACAAAAACTAGATTAGGATGTGCACAATTAAAAAACAAGAACTAGATAGAACTAAAAGCCAAAAATAACCAAGGATATTGATTAACTAGACAAGAGATCAAAAACAACTTGAGCAGGATCAATTCTGGCCCAAGAAACCAGTAAACACCAAAAAAAAAAAAAAAACCCAGCAGAGACACAAGGAAAGAAACCCCAATATATAGGACAGTACACATGAGGATCAGGTGAAAACAATCAAGCAGACAAGGGCTAAACAAGGGGGTGTGACCAGGGGTAACAAGGAGGTGGGACAAGGGGAGCACGTGGCAGTCACGAACAAAGACAGAACCATGTGCTTAGACAAAAAACAAACAAAGAAACATGGAACAGAGACAAGATGGACAGGGCTGTCAGGGCAGGATCCTGACACAAAACGACTTTATTTGAATTGAAAGAATAATTTTGTGTTCGCGATGACCAGCTGGAGTTGGTTTATTATGCATGCATATTGACAACCATCCAGTAAATCATTACAGTCATCAAGCCTTGAGGTCATGAATGTATGAATTAACTTTGAGAGCATTTTAAGATAGATTTTTAAAAAGGAAAATGAGGTTTTACAAATGCTAGAGATGTGAACTTAAATGAAAGACTGCTATCAAATAGTACACCCAACAAAGACTTAACAGAGCAGCCATTGAGTGTTAGAGAGTATTGTAGGTTGTTGTGTGAAGAGGATTCAGCCCAACTCAAAAATGCCTGGTGTAATGTAGTCACATCCAAAGCCATATCCAAAGCCCTATCATTCTTAATATAAACTTACTAAATGACTAAGATAGAGATTCAAAACAAGTTGTACATAGCTACAAAGCATGCAGTACCACATAATTACTTACTGTCAGACTGCAGCTGTTAAATGTGTTGCACCTGTACAGAGCAGTTTTAGATTTTTGACTGTTTTGGACTATTTGAATTGAGTTTTTAATCCATCAAAATACAATTATATAACAATAACAACATGTACACACACAGTTGATAAATGTTATTCACATACTACTTGGTAAACAAATTCAGTCTTAATTCAATGTGAAATATGATAACATTTATAGAGTAAAAATATGTTTTCTTTTCTAAAGAGATGTACTAATCAAGCCATGTTTTAAATGCTCCCTGGTTGTATTGTAGTGCATGATCTGACATTATGTTGTTGTTACTGCATGAATGTAAATAAAGCATTGTAAGTGTTCAGCATACTGCTTTATATTAAACGGTCTCATTCTACATTCAGATTCTGGTTAAATGTAATGGTTATTTACTGGCATTACTGACTGATAAAGAAGACTGATGTTTGTCAGACTAAAGTTAAGTAAACAAAAACAAAAAATCAGCCTTGTTATTGAAATTAATGTTCAGTTGATAAATGTTCTTCAAATGTTGCTTGGTGATAAATGTTAAGTCAAGATAAGGCTTTCCATCATTGTGAAGTTCATATTTGCTTCAATTTTTTTTTATATATGGACATATATATATATATAGACATATCTGGTTCATGCACATATTCTGGTGACAGCTCTGAAGTAAAAAACAGTGCAGAGATTTGCAGACATTTAGTCTTCAGGTGACTGTTGAGATATACTTGTTATATGTGACAAACAAAAAGGAAAGTACAAGCAATTACAAAGGGAAATACAAAAAAATTGTGTATTATGTAAGTAACACTACTTTTTGAATTACATGGATCATTTTGTGTTTTCATGTCATTTAATATTGGTTTGCATTTTTGGTAACACTTTAGAATAGGAAACACTTGTTCACTATTACAGTAACTACTCATAAATTCCTAATTTGCTGCTTATTCATAGTTAGGAAGGTAGTTGTTAAATTTAGGTATTGGGTATGATTAGGAATGTAGAATAAGGTCATGTAGGATAAGGCATTAATTTGTGCTTAATTAGTTCTAATGAATGACTAATAATCTACTAATATGAATGCTGATAACCAACTAGTTGAGATTCCATAAAATAAAGTGTTACCGCATTTTTCTTGTGTTATTCAGTTGCTTGGGTATTTTGTAGTACAGAATGACTCACTGTGATGTATGAAAGTTACCTGTATAATAATGACTTGCAAATGCTTTATATTTAATATTGAAATGTTCCAATTTATAGAATTGTGTGGAATTGCAGACTGTTTGAAAAAACTGATACATTTTTCATGCATTCTAATTCACTGTTCTCTTCTCATCCTCTTGATCACAGTTGCTTTTCTACATATATTTCTTGAGTTTTTTTTTTTTTTTTAACTGAGAAGACAAACACAGAGAAGATGAATAACTCTATAGTGAACTTCTCATCTGAAGCATCTACAAACTCCATGACTCATTCATTTCGGTTTGTGAACAGACTGGACATTTTTATTTACAGCATCAATTTACTGTTCGGTTTCCCACTACACGCTTATGTGATCTGGCTCATCATCACAGGAACAAGAAGTGGAGTTGCATCAGGATTCTTCAGCCTCAATCTCTCTGTTTCAGAGATGGGTAACTGTCTGAATAGTTTGGTGTGCATAGTTGATAGTTGTTTATGGATTCCTCAACTAAAAACATTGACATGGTTTTTATTAGGAATAGGCATTGCTGGTCGTCCTTTGTGTCAGTGTCTGATCTGTGTTGAGCGTTACCTGGCAGTGGTTCATCCTGTCACCTTTCTGAAGTACAAACCTCTCAGATACAGAGTGATCTGCTGCACTGTGGCCTGGATGATCACTCTTGGCTCTTGCTTGTGTTGCATGTTTACTGTCTTACAAATATTTTTGTGGTTCTACTCGATTCAGTTTGTACTCTTGCTCTTCATCCAGTTGATTTGTCTTGTAACTGTTCTCTGGGCTCTGAAGCAGTCAGGACCAGGAGAGAGAGGGAGAGAGAGAAAGGAGGAAAACCACATGAAGAGAAGAGCGTTTTGTCTCATTCTAATAACTACTGTGACCATGATTTTTACTTATGTTCCACTTACTATATTAGGATTCTCTGTCATTCACACCCAACAGTTTATAAATGAACTTTTTTCTTTTGGATTAATTTGTTATGAGCTGGCTGGTTTTGTTCAGCCTATTCTTTATTTGCACCGGTCTGGTAAACTCTTCTGTTTTTGCTCTCCATAAAACTTTTAATTGTTCCATCTTAACAAGTGAAATAATTTTACCTTATATATAGCAGCAGTGCTATTTTACATTTACAGTTTTCCTCAATCAATTTGACACTTTTCTCCAAAGTAATGTAAGGGACGGGGTGATGATGATAATCGAGGGGAGGCAGCAGACTCCAATATATATGATATATATATATATATATATATATATATATATATATATATATATATATATATATATGAAAAAGTGTGAAAAAGTGTTTGCCCCAATCCTGTCCTTTTTCTGTTGTTGTGTATATCTAAACAAAACATAAAACTAAGTCAATGTCAGTAAACACATAATGCATTTTTATTGTAGAAAAAACACTTATCCAGCAACTAAAAAAATAGATGTATTTTTTCATCTCACAACATCACAACAAGGTCTAGGCATCACTAGTGTCTGATGTGCATTGAGCGATACCTTGCGGTTCATCCTGTAACCTTTCTGAAGTACAAACCTCTCAGACACAGAGTGATCTGCTGCACTGTGGTCTGGATGAACACTACTCGATCCTAGTCTCAGCCTCAGACATCACACCCACGCCTTTGGCTGAATGTCTGATGCTTATGGTACTCAAAACTGTAAACAATTAGGAAGTTTCGAAGTCGTCATTGAATTGGTGGAACTATACAGGATATCAGTTGTCAGTTCAAATGCAATCTTAGGATTTGTTACTGTTCTAACACAACTGAATATAGTAATGTACTTTTTCTCACTTGTTTGGCTTATTTAATGCTGGTTGGTTTAATGTTCACAATGCTATTTATACAGTACATCTATATGTTTTAAACACCATACTTGATATTCACGTTTCCTTGCATTTTTATATAAAATACCTGTACAACAAACACCATCTATTGTCTATTTGTATATTGTGTATTTTTTTTTTATCAGTGTCTTGTAATATTTGTGCAGTGGAAGCTTCTATAAATTCCTATACCTGCCAATAAAGCTTATGAATCTTATTTTGGTTTTGTTCAGCCTGTTTTTTTTTTTTTTTTTATCTGCACCAGGACTGGAAATCTATCCTGCCTCTTTTCCTAAATAGACATACTAATAAATGTATTACCTAATCAAATAACTAATCTAATTTTAAATACATTTTTTAGACTTAGTCTGGCAACGTTAGTCACGCTTGCATCACCCAACAGACAGCTGTTCCTGATCCAGTCTTGACACCTATCACATGCGGTCTATTTAAATTCCCATTCTTTATCATCTCTTCTATCGCATCGCTGCTTGCAATTAACTTTGTCCTCCAACCCCAACTCCACCAACTGAACCTGTAATCAGATCTAACTTTGTTCTTTCTTTACAGTCTCTTCATTGGAAGCAGTCTCTATCACATTTAGTTTACAACTCATGTTACTGTGAATTGTAATTATGTATGCATATAATGGTTCTATTCTGTTTTCTTGCTGCTCTCCCCGCTCAGTGTGCAGAGTGTTGCCCAGAACATAACCATACCGCCAACACTAACTGTATAAATATACTTGATGGAAGTGGTCCTGATTGGATTATAGTTGTATTAACAGTAGAACATATTATTATTGATTTATCCAGCTGAACTGAACCTTTTTTTGTTGAGTTCATGATCCTTGAATATGTTAGTGTAACTCTCCTTTATTCACTTTTATTTAGATGGGTCCACTGACCCCACCACTTAAAAATAACATTTGTCCATACAGTCATTTTATGTTTGTGTATGTTTTAAGATAAACATTAAGTAGTACTGAATCCTTCATAACTCCAAAAAGTCTTTAGTTTTATTATATTCATAAGAGAAAGATAGTCTGTACTGATTTTTCCTGGAAAAACACGACCGGCTGGAGGCGTGACGTGTGGGCGGAGCTAAAGAATCACGAGCGCGAGTAAGCTTTTGCGTTGAGAGC
This sequence comes from Carassius auratus, assembly GCF_003368295.1. NCBI lineage: Eukaryota > Metazoa > Chordata > Actinopteri > Cypriniformes > Cyprinidae > Carassius > Carassius auratus. The sequence continues at coordinate 16,386,531 of NC_039288.1, read as the reverse complement.
GTTTGGAAGCTGTGACATTATCATGAGGACAAAACCAACCAAAACAAACCACGGCTAACAGTCAGATTCAGCGTATATTTATGATCCAGAATCAGATCCAGAGGCTGAAATTTAACAAGAGCAGCATCAGCAACAACGTCTCTATGTGGTATGTACTGAAACTGTATATATTTGCTTAGCGGTTTTGGAAAATGATTAAGTTACACTTTGTTGTCTTTTTTTTTTTTTTTAAGCTGTACATGTGGAAAGTGCAGTTTGATGACAACAGTTTGATGACAACATCGTTGTGCTCTCAGTGCTCTGCTATACGGGAGCGCGCACTCTTCCGGCAGAAGTGCCCCTAGGACCATATAAGGAAATTCCGCTCCATCTAACGTCACACAGAGCCATACTCAGAAAAAACTTTCCGAAACTTGTGACAAACCGGAAGGAATATTTTTGGAACAGAAATACTCCTTCAAACGTACAACTTAATTTTTGAAACTCGATTTTGTCGATTTTGTCCATGTTTAGCATGGGAATCCAACTCTTTAACAGTGTAAAAAACTCAGTATGCATGAAATAGCATTTCACCCCCCCTTTAAGCCTTTTCTTATGTGTTTATTAGATGTGGTTGTTTTAAATAAAATACATAAATTATTATTATTAATATTATTATGTTCGCTAGAGGTAAGACTCTAGAGGTAACACGGACAATAGAAATTATAGACAACTGAAAGTCTTTAAATGTTATGTCCTTTATACAGTATATTTCTGTAGAAAAGTTGGTCCAAAGAAACAAATGCACACAGTTTCTCACTTTCTCAAATGTTTTAATCCATTTGAATAAACACCTATCAATCATTTTGAATTCCATGAATGCTTCATATGTTTGCATATGTTTTGTATTATGTGACGTGCTATATATGAAGCTGTGCACACATATCCTTGTGACAGCTGTAAAGTGAGACTACAAAAACAGCACAGACTATCATTTACACCCACACACTGGGACTAAGACTGAGACCGGTCACTCTTCAGGTGACTAACTTGTTCTTATTGATTGATTTGTTTTCCATTCAGTAACATGGTGAGTTAATTAAATAATTTTGTTGCTATTTTGGGAATTACAAAAAAAAAAAAAAAAAGTTAAAAGTATTTAACTGAATTTATGAATTTATGATTTTGATATATGTGTGATATAATTTATATATAATTTTCAATTAACATCTCATAGATATGAAAGTAATTTAATACTGGAAAAATTTGATAATATGGATTTAAAATACGAGCTATGTGCAACTGCAAAAAGAAGCCTAATAAAAAAAGTTACATTTAAAAAAGTTAATTTGTTTCTGCTTTTTGCTCAGAACAAATACTCTTCTGTCTTCTAGTAGATAACTGTTGCAACTAATTACAAATTTTGTGAGATTTTGAGAAAACAAGGAGGAAATGAACAACTCTACAGTGAACTTCACCAAACCTTAAGTATCTACTCATGGGCTCACGGAAATTCTGGAAATGTTTGCATGCGGTTTTAGTTCCCTTTCAAGGGAACTTCGAACTGTGTCCTTTAGGGGTCGCTATGGGGAACACCTCATTGTGACCCATGTCTGAAGCATACATTGAAAAACACCAACAAATGGGCCGGCGACAGCCCCTGACGCCACTACCGGTGCAACTATGGATAAATAGGTGCTGGTTGACCACTTAATTCTCTTCTTCACCTTCATTAATTGTTCAGGTTGAAGCGTGCATCTGAACGTGCAAGAACAATCTTTCTCATGGCGACTACTAGCAAAGTGTTTAGACAGTGAGTGCATCCATGTCTGCGTTATTTGACACCGATACACACACAATCTTTGCTTGTTTGGGTAAAGAGCACACATGCGATGTCCTTGAGGGGGCAATCTGCGTGCATTGTGAGCATTTTTCAATGATTCAGCTCCGTTTTCGTTTAGCTCTCTTTTCGAGGAAAGAGGGGCAGCCATCTGCTTCCCGTGGTTCAGGACCCGCCACTGCTGAGACACAGAGGAGAATGAGGTTGTGGGTATCACAGGTGGATCTGGCTGAGGAGTTTAGAGATGGTTTATGATTCTTGATTGGGGTGCTTCAAGGATATCAGGCTGATCTGCTAAAAGACCTGGATAAAAGTGAGGGCCTTTCTCCTGATCAGGTAGTTGAGCTGCGCCACACCACACCACAGGTCTCTCTCTCTGTGCTACCAAGCAGGCCGCGCTTCGCCATGGGAAGGTCTATGGCAGCCACAGTGGTAATGGAGAGACATCTGTGGGTGAACCTGGCAAGCATCGGGAAGAAAGAAAGGGGCTTCCGCCTTTGGTTTTGCCTTCCGAACTTTACGGTATCTCCATTGAGACGGTAGTTGAGAAGTTCAGGGAGGCGAAGGCAGCTGACTTCAAATCCTTCATTCCACGAAGGTCTAGGTCTGAGCTCAAACAACATAGGGGTCCTGGTCAGTCTCGATCTGAGGATCAGAGATGGGCCCAGAAGGCTAGTGTCGCTCCTCGTGGTCCTCCCCGACCTGTGGGTAGGGGTAAGAGGAATAGTGGATCACGGGGAGGTAGGCAAGTCCTAAGGGATGTGATCCAGATGAGGCGCCAGCGTAATCGTTCGAATCAGAGCAATGCTTAAGTATCTACTCGTTCCCTTTGGTGGCTTTTACACCTGTCCTTATCTTTCTTAATTCCCCTGTAACCACCAGCTCTCCACGTGACCGAGATTAGGTGGGAATTCCTTGCATAACAGTCTCCTATGCTCGACCAATGATGTTTTGGTTGGTTCTATGTTCATACTAACCACCTTACTGATGGTCCGGACTGAAGGGAGTCGCACCTTGAGCAGGGCTCCAGCACAGTAACTAGGGTGGGTGAGTATAAGTAAATATACTTATATATATATATATATATATATATATATATATATATATATATATATATATATATATATATATATATATATATATATATAGCAAATAAATGGTGGTTATGTGTATACTAATTTTCTTCTGTTAGTTTTCTATGCAGTGCTCAATTACAGTGTCTACTAAACACTCATTGGCATTCATTGTCCGGCCGGTAATTGTCCAGCCGGTATGATAGCCCTGATTCCGGCTTCATGTTTCCAGTATCAGGTGGCCAGATCACAGGTTTCTGCAGGAGCCTTCTTGATCATATGGCTCGGCATGGCACTGCAAGGAATTTCATGGATGTCTTTCCAGGTCACCATGAGGGGCTTCCTGGTCACTTGGATATCCCTTATTGCTGATGCATCGAGTGGGAAGAGGAGGTGGAAGTTGCGGAAATCTTCTTGTATATGCTCCTCAGGTGTTGCTCCCCTCGCCAGAGGTTTGTAAATTTGAGCTTGCCTCTCCTGTGTGGTCCGGCACCTCTGCAATGCTTAGGAAGCTTTAATAGGTAAGTTGGGTATGTAGCCTAGGCCTTTGCTCGCCATGATTCTGGCCTGCAGTCCCCTAGTATGGCGGTGTGGGTATAACTTTTGGTGTTTTTTCAGTGTATCCTTCAAACACGGGTCATGATGAGGCGTTCCCCATAGCGACCTCTGGAATGTACAGTACATTCGTAACCTGAGACGTTTCCTGGTTGGTCTTCTAATACATTCCTATATTTTATGGCTCATTGTCACAAAAAGAGAAAGTGGAGTTGCATCTGTATTCTTCAAACTGAAACTGTCTATTTATGTGATTGGTATCTGCATGGAGAGGTTGACCTTTATACTGTATTTCTGGTGTTCAAGTCTCAAAAAAATATTATTATTTATTTATTTATTTATTGTTTTAATAGGACTAGCAGTCACTGGCTGACTAGCTTTTCTCAGAGCTCTGAAGCAATCAGGAACAAGTTAAGTACTTAAGTATACTTATGTTGACAAATAGAAAGAATAGTCTTAGTATATTTGACCTATACCAGTTCTTAATCTTATATACTTATAGTTCTGTTTACAACTTAAGTTGTGTTTCAGTTGTTAAATGGATTCATTTGTATTCAAATCAGTTTTCCAAAATTAGTTAAAATGTTTTACTGTTCATGTTAACTTACGACTGTCTGTTTTTTAACCCCCTGATTTTCACTTAATTATTTGCATGTTATACAAAGCAAATTATTTCACACGTGGGCTTGTGACAGCTGTGAAGTGACTATATATAACAAGCAGTGAGCTTTATGTCAAACCAGAAAGACTGAACATTCAATCTTCAGGTGACAAACTCTTTTCACTTTATTTCGTTGGCTTTGTCTCATATAACAAATCATTGTAATGCATTGGCTATGTAATGTATTTCACATGGTAAGAGTTATGAACATGCTAGGTGCATGTGTTAAGTTAAACTGTATTGAGGTCTGGAAAAATAATATGAACTTAATCTCTGAATGTTAAAACATTACTTACTATTGTTATATATCATGATATACAAAACTAGAATGTACATATTTTCTGGATATAATTGGAGTATTGTGAAAAAAATTAAATGATGTATTAATGTACTGTATAATTTTGTCTTCAAGATCATCTGCCTCTATTGATTTTCTTTTGAACACTTAGATATTTCTCTTTCCACGGGTCAAAACTGCAACATTTTCCTTTGTTCTTCTGGTTCTGTTTGGAGAAGATAAACATGGAACTAATGAAGAACGTTACTGAACCTCATTTAACTGCCAACCTCACAGTATCATCGTTTTGGCAAATAGACAAATTGGAAATTTGGATGTTGACCTTCAACTTCTTATGTGGTCTTCCTACACACTCTTATGTGATCTGGCTCATCGTCACAGGAACAGGAAGTGGAATTGCTTTAGAATTCTTCAACCTCAATATGTCAGTTTGTGGGATCTTTTTTTCTATGGAAGCTTTGTTCAGTCTAGTCTTAAAGTGGTTTACATTTCGAAGTCTTGCTGCAATAACACATTTTTTGGTTGGATTTACTGTCACTGGTCATCCTCTGTTTCAGTGTCTGATGTGTGTTGAGCGTTACCTGGCAGTGGTTCATCCTGTAACCTTTCTGAAGTACAAACCTCTCAGATACAGAGTGATCTGCTGCACTCTGGCCTGGATATATATTTTTGGCTATAGTTTGTTCTGCATGTTCAGTTTTCTCTCATTTACCTTTTATATATATATATGGTTCTTCTCACTGCAGTTTGTTATCTACTTCCCCATTCAGTTGTTTTGTCTTGTGGCAGTTATCAGAGCTTTAAAACAGTCAGGACCAGGAGAGAGAAGGAGAGAGAGAGAGGAGGAAAACCACATGAAAACAAGAGCGTTTTACGTCATTCGAATTACTACTGCTAGCTTGTTTATCACATATATTCCGTTTATTATCACTGGATTCCACACTGTTGCGACACAGCAGAATATTCAGATCGCTTGGTCATTCAGTTATATTTGTTTTATGCTGGCTGGTTTTGTTCAGCCTGGCCTTTATCTGCACCGGACTGGAAAACTGTCCTCCTTTTGTTCTCCACAGTTCAAAAGACAGATTTTGGAGCGTGTATGCTGATTTATTTATTTTATTATTATTTTTTCCTCATGGCATTAATGTAAGAATAATCTGTTCTTCTGAGTTAATGTGAGTCAAGTGTAATTTCACATTGATGTATGTTGATTCATGATATATTTCATGCATATGCTATTCATGATTTGAAATGAATTTTTTACAGCATTAAAATTATTATTCTTTGTTCATGTTAGTTAATAAATATAATTGTTGGTTGTTTGTCAATTATTGTAATTGTTGTCAGATTAATCAGTGCTGTAGAAGTAATCATACTAACTCATTATTGTTACTTCTTTAATTTAGTTTTTTTTTTTTTTTAAGCCAAGATAAGTAATTTGATTATCCTTGTAAAATTACTTTTTTTTTCTACTACACCTTTTGTGCACGTTTCATGTTTTAAATTAAACATTTAAAGGAATAGTTCACCAAAAAATGTATATTTGTTTAAAATGTACTCACCCCCAGGCTGTCCATGATGTAAATGAGTTTGTTTCTTCATTGGAACAAATTTGGAGAAATTTTACATTACATCACTTGCTCACCTATGGCTGCCGTCAGAATGAGAGTCCAAGCTTCTGATAAAAACATCACAAGTAATCCACACTACTCTAGTCCATGCATACTTGTACACTGTAAAATCTAATAAGTTGGGCTTACTTAAAAAAAGCATGCAAACCGATTGCATTGAAAAAACTAAGTGAAGTGAAATACTATTGTTACAATTAATGAAAATAAATTAAATTTAATTGTTACCATTGTTGTGATTTACGTGATGAATGTTTAAGTCTGTGTGCGACTTCAACATATTACCACTCACTATTTAAGGATTATATAAAAAGCATATCAAGGTATTTATGAAAAATAAAGTCTATAAAAGGTCATTATTAAACACACACATAAAAATGCTTTAATTAAAAAATTGGTCATTTTATAAAAACAATCTATTTTTTACTTTTCTTTGAAATCAAATAACTCTGATTTCATGATGCATTTCTCCATTAACCCCTTACTAGTAACCCCCCTTTTTTGGCATGGAGACCGAAATTACATACCCAAAATAAAAAGGTTTCTGCTCATGATTCTTTCTGACTAAATACATAATCAACCTTTGTTCACAAAGCTGACACTTTAAAGTTTACTGTTCAGGAATCAGAATCACTCAGACTGTTATGATAATAGAGATATATAAGCTCAAACATAAAAACAAAAATAAAAATATTAAAAACATATGTTTTAAATGTATTTAAAAAAATGTTGATGTAGGAAATGAGTTTGAAAACACAGTGTAGCTAAGGCCACAAGTCTTCCAAGACTTCATAAAAATTTTTATAATCGAATCTGTAAAACTGTGAATTTTATGAAATATTTTCTAAGGCCATGTCATGTGTGTTTTTAGAGAAGGCTAATCAGATTGATTTATTGCCCTTGTCATCTCTGTAAGATCTCACATGTAAACTTTCCTGTGCTCTTTGTGTATTTTTCACTGTTGAAAACTGCCCGAATCATGATTGTATTGTTCTCACCAAACGGTTCTTTCACACCTCCGCCAAGTATGACACATTATCCACATTATTCTTTTATCATTATTCTTTTGTTTTTATTCCACCTTTATTAGCCTTGATTGGGGTTTTTCAGGCTTTACAAAGCAACAAAGCAGCGATCTCACTTCAGTCTCTCTTTGCATTTAGCCCTTATTTATCAAAAGTCTTACTATAAAAATACAACAAAACATTTTCTTACGACCTTACGTGAATTATTGAGACAAAAATGCATTATGAAGAAGAAAAGCACCTGCTATTAGTAGCATTGGTGCTAACGTTAGCATCAAGCTACATCTGACAATTTATGAAATTATTAGTACACTTTTACTCAAAACTCACTTTAAACCCCGATCGAGTGTTTATAATAACTTCCTTTAGCGATCAGGGGTGGAATTTGGTCGTTTACTGTTGTAAAAATATGTTATTTGTAGCCTTTTTCATCGCTGCACAAGTTAGCATTTCCGATGTACATTTTCGATTTTTTTTATAAAAACGCCCCAGATCTCAAGAAATTCTCATACCAAGCTTTACCATCGTAATCGCGGGTTTATTATTCGGATATTTCGTGTGTACAGAGGTGTTTCAGTGTTGTTTTGGCCAGATAACTACCAGGAAGTGTGCAGGAAGCATGTGACACGATGTGGCGGTGTCCATATATGACACTGTAAGATTGACGTTTGAAAGACCCAATCAGAGTCTGAGTCACACACCGCACGAGCTGTGACTACTGCACGCACACACAGATCGCTGGGAGAGGCTGTTTATCATCTGATCGCGTAAATCCGTGGAAAATGAATAGAAATGACGATTCTGTCTGAAGAAATATGAAGTAAACATCAGTAAATATATCCATATATCTCCGCAGATATGCATCTTTGGTCTGTAAATCCTTATTGACGCTGTTCAGTGAGTCTATGTGAACACAAATAAACTGCTCTTGACGTGACTGAATATGAGGGAGTTCTGAATTTCTATTCAAAATGTGGCATAATACGGATTTATTATTTTGCACTCCTGACATAAATCACTAAATATCTGTCACTGCAACAATGTTTTATCAAAATATTGGTCAAATATCGAAGCTTGAGTCTTTAAACTTTCCATTGATGCACAGTTTGTCCAGATGAAGTAAGACAGTGATGTTTAATGTGCTGTGAAAGTGAAACAATAATAAACTGGGGCCGTCAGCGATGTTTGCACGCAAAGGGGTTAATAGAGAAAAAATTATAGTAACATAAATGAAGTTTCAAGTGCCCAACCAAAGGGAACACTAATCACTATAATGGTGAGCTAAAAAAAAAAAAAAAACCCTGGCAATTAGCAACATATTAGTGCACTGCTGCCTCCTCACTGGTTTATTAATGTCATTGGTTCCTTTGTGGCTACTTGAATGTTTTAAGTAAGTGTCACTCAAAACAGTAAGTAAATTGTTTTATTTGCCTTGAAAGTTGCTGAAACTTAATAAAACCTAGTAAGTATAACAACTAAGTAAAGATAACTAATTAAATCTAAGTAAGGTAAATTATTGGATTTTACAGTGTATGAAATCAAATGAATAATTATGAATGATTGAATGAATGAAATGTCAGTTTGCATTTGCTCTGAAACCGGCAACACATAGTCTAGATTAAGGTATTCAGTTTGCATGGAAATCTTATAGTTAGTTGATATAAAACAATGATTGTGCATTAACAGCTGCTACCCATGTCGGTAAGCAAAACAAAAGGTCCCACATGATGTGCCACATGCTCCATTCATTGGAGCTTCAGTTTGACCTATCCTGGACTCAGATTTGAGGTAACAAGTTCTCCACATCTGCTAAATTATTTCAGGAGAATTCAGAATAAATTAAATATAACATTTTATTTGTCAAGTGAGATGTATCATGCCAATTTTGCAAACAATAAGTATCCGATTTGGAAATTAAAAATGCATAACATAAACTGCTCAAAGATGAATTTAAGTCAGAGATACCTACATGAATCCTGACAGCAGAGAGACACACAGTGTTCACAGAGACTCACACACTCTGTGTGGCCAGTTTCTGGTTACAGAATCCCAAAGATAATTATGCCACAGATTGAAACTTAAACACACTGCTGTGCGACTATAATGTTGCACCACATGAGTAATATGTTTTTATTATGTGTACTTTGTTAATACAGATCATTTTATATGTACTGAGTATTTATGTGTGTGTGTGTGTGTGTGTGTGTGTGTGCGTGTGCGTGTGTGTGTGTGTGTGTGTTGTGGGTGGGGGGAAGGGAAAAGGGAAAGGGGGGGGCAGTCTTTTCAGATGACCCTTTAGTCTTGCTGTTTTGGACTTTGTTTTCCTCTTCCTGGATTATTGCTGTGTACCTGGATTATCTCTCTTTGTCTTGTCCTGTTGGATATCATTCACTGTCGATCGACCCACAGTTGACTTCTCTTGTGTTTTGCCAATACCATGTTTTTTTGCTGGGGTTTCGATCCTTCCTGTGTTTGTGTCCAGATCTTTTCTTTTGTTGTGCTGGGTGTTATATACAGAAGTACTTGAGTCATTTTACTTGATTACTGTACTTAAGATATTCTAAATGCCCCAAATAAACATTTAAAAGATTAATTGTCCTTTTAGACAGTGACGTTGAATAGACAACACAAATAAAGTGGCCTCATTAATTCAACATTCTTGTTTTTTGTCTGGAATATATTTCTAGCCTCTCCATCACATCTTGTTCTTCAAAGGGATAGTTCACCCAAAAATGAAAATTTTTTCTCCATATAATGAACCTCTGTCATTACCAGATGTTTATGACTTTCTTTCTTCACATGAACGCAAGCAAAGATTTTTAGTCCATATAGTGCAAGGGGACAGGACCACTTCAGAAACCACACAAAGTGAACATGACGGTCAAGATTAAAATATTGGTATTTGTATTTTTCTTACATATGCATATCTCTTAAGACAGTGAATTCATTAACAAGGTTTGCATGAGTTAGTGTCATAATCACTTTGAGTATAGTTTTTGAAGCGTCATTTTTGGATGTCCCATACACTTGCATTATGTAAAGAGAAATTATAATTTTTTTCTAAAACTCTTAGTTTGTGTTCATCTGATAAATGAAAGTCATATAAGATTCCATGAGGATGGAAATTATGGAGTTTCCTTTTAATCCCTATAACTGTATTTATTTTTTATTTTTTGGTGTTCTGCTGGGTTTCATTTCAATTGTTGTTGTTGGACTAAATATACATGTTTGACCTGTGCCATATTTTTTTTTCATTGTCTCCCCTTAACCATTCTTCTGTATTGTCTGTCAGAAAAAAAAGTATTTTTACTTTGTCAATACTTGAGTACAATTTAAAGTTGTAATTTTTTACTTATACTCAAGTATGATTTTGACCAGATACTTGTAATTTTAACTAGGGCTGCTCCGATCACGAACGGCTGATCGTTAATACGCATCTCGTCAGTAAAGCCGGTTCTCTAATCAGCGGTTAATTCCCTCAGGTGGGTGATTTCACATAGAGCAGCTGTTACTACACAGAGCCGTTGTTAATAGAGAAGATGCGCAAATCCACTTCATTTTCAGTGTTTTTTTGGTGCATCTTCTCAGTTAACAACGGCTCTGTGTAACAGCTGCTCTATGTGAAATCTCTGATCGTGATCGGAGCACCCCTAATTTTAACTGAGTAAAATTTTCACTGAGTACTTATACTTTCACTTGAGTAAAATGTTAGAGTACTTTTTACACCTCTGGTTATATAACTATTCATTTGCTTTTATCAGTCATATGAGTTATGGGAAAATTAGATGGATTGGTCATTGTATAAAAAGGGTCAGAGTTGTGTTTTTGTCATTGAAGGTGATTTATTTGATGTACAGTAATTTACTTTAAACCTAATATATTGTTTTAATTATTACAGATGCAGTTTGCATTTATTTTACCCTAAAATTGTATCCTCACAATTAGTTGTGATTAACCTTAAAATTATTTGCACTTCTCATCTGATCATGATGGCAGTATTCGTTTACTTCTTTTGTTTACTTGTTAGATGAGGAAGACATGATTAACACTGCAGTGAGTTTCTCCATACATGGAGTATCCGCCAACCTCAAAATATCTATATTTAATGAAACTGGCATTCTATAACTGCATTATTGGTTTTCCTACGCACTACTATGTGATGTGGCTCATCATCACAGGAAGAGGAAGTGGAGATCCATCAGACTTTATCTTCGATCTCTCTGTTTGTGGGCTTTTTTAACCGTAAATCACAACAGCAATCATTCCTTTGTTCTTCTGATTGGAGAAGATAAACATGGAATACGTTGACCAGATTTCTGAAATAAAATGACTAGGGGATATTTTTCACTTTTCAAATGTTTTATGTTTATGTTTGCAAATGACTCTTACTATACTTGATTAGGCTTAATATTTAGTATGTTTGGCTCATTTTAATGCATTTTCTGCAAATGTAATTGTTGCAGTTGTAATTATTTAGTACTTCATTGTGACTGCTGAACTTTTGGGGACATTTATAATTGTGTGCAATTATTTAACAAATAGTTTGGATGTCACAACCTTGAAAGCGACATATCTTTTCATCATGTTAATAACACTATGCTCTCCCATGTAGGTTAAATTCTTCATGAAGTAGCGATGAGCGACTAAGTAGAGTCAGTGTAGCTTGCAGCGCTACTGGGGAAAATAATTACTGCACCATTGCTCCGATAACCAAACGTTTTGAATGTGCTGTAAAACAGGCAGATTATGAATCATTATGCTCAGTTGTTTAGTGTAAGTGTAATTTAGCTTTATCATTAGACACAAAATTAAAAATGCTGATAAACAGTGTATTACTACTATTTCAATACTGTTGATGCACTGAGTAGCCATATTGGATTTGGGAGGCGGGACTGATGGAGTACCACAGAGCTCCAGACAGGAGTGCCTACTGAGAACTTTGAATTTCCAAATTTCCATGCAAATGGAACACATCATTGAGGTTTATATATATATATATATATATATATATATATATATATATATATATATATATATATATATATATATATATATATATATATAATTTTATTTTTATTTTTTTTGCCTAGAAGTTTCTAAAAGTTATTTGATTATCTGTGTAATGTGACATGTAGCACTTTCTGTGCATGTTAAATGTGTAATGTTTTATGATTGATTTGAATGTATTTTCATATAAGTACATTTCTTTGTGTGTTTTAAACAAAGGTAATGGCCTGTACATTAAATAAGCTGTGCACGATGAAAGATGTACTTTTGCATCTGTGGCTTGAATGCATTACTTCTTCCAAAGTTACCATTAAATGATACCACAAAATTGAATATTATAAAAATAAATTATTTCTACTTAATGTTTGCATGGCTGATGTACTGTGTGAGGGTTAGAGTTTCCATTCAAATTTACCATTAAATGGTACCATAAAATAAAAACTAAGTGTAATAAAATGCATTATTTTCTCTTATTGTTTGCATGGCTAATGTACTGTGTGATGGTAGGAATATAAAATAATGCACAAGTACTTGTTACAGCTTTGAAATTTGAGCATTGAGACTGAGCATTCACTCTTCAGGTGACAAACTCCAATTCAGATCAAAGTTGTGCTGTGTGATATACGGTATAACAATCACATTGCTGTTATAAGTCATATTTTGGGAGATATGGGGAGGTTAGATGAATTGGTTATTGTATAATAAGTGACTGAGCTCAGTTATGGTCATTGAAGGTGTCTTACTTGAATTTATTTACTTGAAACCTAATATAGTGTCGTAATTAAGAATTTTGAGGGATTTTATCTTGAAATGCAATTTCAATTCTGTTTGAGTGCATGATTTTACCTTCACAAGTGGTTGGGATTTAACTGCTGTTCATACACTCTGACTAACTTTAACCTTGGTATTTGCACTTCTCTTTTTAGATTACAAATTTTTTTATTTTGTAGTGAGAAGAGAGAAGAGGAAGACATGAATAACTCTGCAGTGAACTTCACTGTAGATGAAGCATCCTCAAACCTCACAACATTTATATTTAATGCAATTGACATCCTAGATCTTAATATTTTAGGCTTCAGTTTCTTGTTTGGTCTTCTTACAAATGCCTATGTGATATGGCTTATCATCACAGGAGCAGAAAGAAGAGTTGCTTCAGAGTTCTTCACTCTCAATCTCGCTGTTTGTGGTCTTATTTTATCTTTGAACTCTTTGCTAAGCATCTGCACAAAAGTTTGGTTTCCAAGTCTAGTATCATTATATAACTTTATGTTAGGAGTCATCATCACTGGATATCCTCTGTTTCAGTGTCTGATCTGTGTTGAGCGTTTTGTAGCAGTGGTTCATCCTGTAACCTTTCTGAAGTACAAGCCTCTCAGATACCGAGTGATCTGCTGTACTGCAGCCTGGATAATCACTCTTGGTTCTTGTTTAATGTACATGCATCGTTTTCTTATATTTACTCAATATATATATATGTTGCTCCTCTCTACGCAATTTCTGCTCTTCCTCTCCATCCAGATGTTCTGCTGTTTAGCTGTTCTCAGAGCTCTTAAGCAGTCAGGACCAGGAGAGAGAGGGAGAGAGAAAGTTAAAGAAAGCCACATGAAGAGAAGAGCGTTTTATCTCATTCTAATGACTACTGTGAACACGGTTATCACATATGCTCCATTAACTATAACTGCATTGATATTTATTGTGACAGAGCACTTATTTCTTCTTCTCTGGTCAGTTGGTTGTGTTTTTTTTGTGCTGGCTGGATTTTTACCACCGGTTCTTTATCTGCATAGAATTGGAAAACTCTCCTGTCTCAGTTTCTGTAACATTTTAAGTTAATTAATCAATGTATCATTAAACTTTCATCAAAATGTAAATGTGCATCTTGAATGTAATGTTTGGTCACTTTGGATAAAAGTTTCTGCCAAATGCATAAATGCTAATGTAAATGATAAAATTAGGTATTTTATATATAAAAATATATATATATATATATATATATATATATATATATATATATATGTATATGTAATTTTGCCTTTAGATATATATTCTTATTGTTCTTGTTTGAGAAGATAAACATACAACTAATGAAGAACTACACTGAACCTTATTTCTCTTCCAACATCACAATATCTTCACGTTGACAAACAGGCATATACGAAATTTTGATCATCATATACGGTCTTCCTACAGACTCTTATGTTATATGGCTTATCATTCCAGAAACATGATAGGAATTGCATTGGAATTCTTCAACCTCAATCTTTGTGGATTTTTATTTGTATTTTTCTCTGTTGACTCTTTGAACAACTTGTTCACTCAAGTGACAGAACGGTTTGTTCTTCATATTCAGTTTCATCTAATTTATAGTTTATATATGTATGGTTCTACTCAAAGAAATTTCAGCACTTCTTCAATCAGTTTTGTCTCCAGTAATCTAAATGACTCGTTTTCATTTAAGATTATATATGTTTAGGTTATGTGAAATTAAATGTAATTTTGTTAATCATTTTAGCATTATAATTTGCATATAATAATAAATAAACAGTGATAGCTCATTTCTAAATAGTTTTGTGACAATGTCATATTTCTAACCTTGTACAATTATGTCTTGTTTCTTTATAACAGTTAATGTAACGGTAACACTTTATAATAACTGCACGCTATTAATCATTAGTTAAACATTAGGAAACAGTTAATTCATCATTTATAAAGCATTAATAGACATGTATAAGCAAATTTATAAATACAGATAAAATAAATCTTTATACCTGATTTAAAAGCATATCTATAATGTATTTAATAATTGTTTTTTCATACTTTATTAATGACTAATTTATCATTTCTAAATGAAGTATAACAATGTTTACACACCAGTTATTAAGGAATTGTCAGTGGTTCATAAGATCACTTAGAATTTGTAAGTACATGATTAATAAACTATTTAATTGTGCATTCATACATCTTATTATTCAGACATATAGTAATAGTCACTTAGTGTTTATAAATGGTTTATTAACATATATTTCTACTGTAATGCAGGGTTAATTCAGGTAGTTATAAAACATGTAGTTGTTAGTTAACTATTTTTGTGAGCTGATCTAAATTGAGGACTATTTATGCCTAAAGCTTTTACAAATTAGATTTAAAGGCTGTTAATAGTTCTATGTTCTGTATCACTGTCTTGTGTTTGTTTCCTTTTTCTGTTTAGAAGATAACTGAGCCTTTAAATATTCTTTATAAATGCTTTACAAGGCATAACTAGTCCTCACTTCAGATGAGCTCACATAAATATTTAACTGACTACTACTACATGCTTTATAACTATTTGAATTTACTATATTTACTTACAATTTCTTGTGATCTTATGAATCACTGGCAACTCCTTAATAACTGGTTTGTAAATAATGGTATACTTCACTGACAAATGATAAATTGATCATGAATAAAGTATGACAATAAAATGTTAAACACATTATAGATATGCTTTTAATCAAGAATAAAGCATTTATATCTGTATTTATAAACTGCTTATTAATGTCTATTTATGCTTTATAAATTATGAATTATCTGTTAACTAATGCTTAATTAATTATTAGTGTGCAGTTATTATAATTATTAATTAATTTTTATAATAAATTGTATATATATATATATTTCTATTGCATTTATTTATATTAGTCCATCTATGATCAAAAAAATACAGGTGTTCATTGTAGTACACAAAACAAATGTTAACACAGCAAAACAAAAGAGTTCACATCAGTTCTGCATCAGTTCACATGTGGGAGGCATTCTACAAATGATGTAGTCAACTCAAAACAGCACCTAATAGAAGTCTGGTTCTTAGACTTTAAGAGTTGACCGGGGAAACAAAAAAAGAGCAGTTGGTTAATTTTGACTCAGCTCTAGTGGTAAACAACTGTTAACAAATGAGATATTTCCATCTTTCCATTTATAATATGCAGAGCAACAAAGGCAACTGGAGATGAAGATCTAAACTGCAAGTGGTTTAATAAACAAAACAAACTAGGAACAAAAACCTCAGAATGTGGGAATAGGCATCTGAAACTAGGTACTTTTCATGCTAAGTTAATGTTTTTGTAATTGTTCATCAAACATAAGTATAGTTCTTTAATGGGATGTCTGCCTGTAATATATCCATGTGGTTACTAAAGTTATCATGCAAGTGGAAAGTGCTGCAAGGTAAATCGTGCACATCTGGTGATGTTGTTTTTGAACTAAACCAGTGTGACAGTGACAGTGTATCTGTTTTCAGTGTTTTGTATGCAGCAAGTTTGGGGTGTAATGGCATGTATTTGACAACTACTCATGTTGCTAACGAGTATATAAGTTGAATTTTTTTTTGTCACTGCACTGGTGTTTAAATTTTTATTTCATGCCTATTGCATTCATTATCTCTGTTGAATAAATAGTAACGCTCACTTATTGTATTTAATAACAATATTATTTTTGTACTATTATTAGCTAAACAAACGCAAAGCTTCCACCAAGAAAAAAATAGTTCAAGCAAGAGTACAGTGCCAACTGCTGTTACCCGGATGAGCCTGTGTTATTAGCTTTTACCGGTTGTTATGAAGGCATAACTTACCTCGGAATGTTGCAACTGACCAATCAGAACCAAGTACTTCACAGAGCCGTGTAATAACACTAGTTAATGCATTAGCTAACATGAATTAACATTTAGCAGTATATTTTTACAGCATTCAATTTAATCACCTTTGTTAATTTTTGGTAATAAATATGTATTTTTCATAGCTTGTTCAAGTTATTTTACAGCACATTTCACAACTATTGTTAGCATATACAACATTTGCTAAAATACAATTGCTGCTGTTGAAATTAACATTACTGTAAGTATTGTTCATTGTAAGTTACAGTAATACCCATGTAGTTAACTAAAGTGTCATTTCCTGTAATAAAGGAGTGATATGGGGAGAACAACAACACTATAAACTACATTTGCAGCAGCTGGAACTAATGACTTCAGTCAAATGATTCAATTCCAGGGCAATGATCATAAAATCATGTAAATATTGAGCATAATAGTCATTATAAAATTAAAAAAATAATCCTACCCCAAACACCGAGCATGATGATCAAGCAACAAAATAAATGTATGAAGATGTCATTAACCACAACATGAATTTAAAATTGTTAATGCATTTATGTGCTTCAGTTCACTCTACATTATGAAAATCAAAAAGGGTGTGTTGAAGACTGACCAGCAGTTATGGCTGTTTTTATTAATCAGTGAAAATGTGGGACAAATCAAAGCTGTAGTTTTCTGCTCATTTTAAAACCAACCATCATGCAACATTATTTTAAATACCTAGAATTTTAATTTGAATAAAGTTGTTAAAGCAAAGTGTCCCACTTGTATTCTGCCACACTTTTTCTGCATGTTACAAGTTGCATGTTCTGATTTAAATATGTAAAAGTGCTTTTGCAATTTCTACTCTTGCTCTCTATTCAGTTGTTTTATCTTGTGGCTGTTCTCAGAGGGGCATTGTCGAGTTGGTCAGTTGCACTTTTAAACACATTGTAGGTTTGCTATAGTAAATCTAGATAGTCACACACATAGAGCAGCAGCAATCACATGAGGTTGTCATGGCAACCACATACATGGCATGCAAATTACTGCTGCACTTCTATTTTGCCACACTAAGTTTAGCAATAAACACAAAATGCACAATAAACATGTCTGTCAAAATGATCTCAAAGCAGGCTTTTATTAAACAAATCAAGGGTGAGTTTTATAAACCACTGTTTTTCAAACAGACATTTATATTTATGCATTTAGCAGATGCTTTTACCCAAAGCAACTTACAGTGCATTCAGGCTAACATTTTTTACCTAACATGTGTTCCCTGGGAATTGAACCCACAACCTTGCGCTGATAATGCAATGCTCTACCACTTGAGTCACAGGACCATCTGATGGGCTTGATTCAAGTTCATACACAATGAGGTGCACACTTTCTATTTAGTCTTACTGAATAGATGATAAACAGTTCATATTCTAAAATCTATTTATAGGCTGCGTTCTGTGAAAATTAAATAACATTTTGGTGTAAATGGTAAGCATAACAGTATTGTGCTGCTAAAATGGCTGCGTCCAGTGGATCATCTTTATCTGATTGTCCGGGTCTGGAATCATCAAGTACAGCAATGATATCTTCATCAAAGTTTTTCATTTTCTCCAGATCTCTCTGCAGTTTGTGTGCATTTTTACAAAACGCAGAACATCATTTTATACAACACGACAGACAAGCATTACCGTAAAGTCTATTATCCACCAAAATGCAGATTTGACACATGACAATTCTTACACAATCGAGATTGAGGGAGATGTTAAGTTTGTTTTGATTTGTTAATTTACTTATAATAACCATTTAAAATGTATTAACTTTTACTTATTAACTTTAAAAAAAAAAAAATATGTATATATATATATATATATATATATATATATATATATATATATATATATATATATATATATATATATATATATATATATATATATATATGTTTACTTAATAGAAAAAAAGTTATAAATGAATAATTTGGAAAATCCTTGAATCGAACCTGGAACCTGGAGAGTTTTCCTGTTTCTTTTCGCCAAAAATTGATAACTGATTGGCTGACAATAACCTCATCTGTGCATATCTGTTAAAAATGCAGTTTATTGCTTCAGTCAAATGACTCAATTCCAGGACAACAATCACGGAATCATGCAAACATTGTAGCCGTAATAGTATAAATGATAATCCTACCCCAAACCTCAGACATGACTGCCTGTTAAGCGACAGAATAAATGTATGGAAATGTCAGTATGTTGTCAACCACAACATTGCTTTTGTTTTATGTAAGCAAATACTAAGCTAGCTATTTTGCTTGCTAGCTGGCTAATGCTGACTAAACAAATTTTCAATGCATTTGTGTGCTTCAGTTCACAATGACTAAATTATGAAAATCTAAAAGGGCACTGACCAACCAAGATATGGCTGTGATTAAAGGCATAGTCTGGCCAAAAATGTTATCAAGAATGTAGATTAGTTTGTTTCTTCATCAGAACAGATTTGAAGAAATTTAGAATTACATCACTTGCTCACCAATGGATCTTCAGCAGTGAATGGGTGCCGTCAGAATGAAAGTCCAAACAGCTGATAAAAACATCATAATAATCCACACCACTCCAGTCCATCAGTAAACATCTTGTGAAGACAAAAGCTGCATGTTTGAAAGAAACAAATTCATCATTAAGGCATTTTAACTTTTTTTACAATCAAACATTTCCCAATACTTAGGTCATTTAAATAATAATAATAATAATAATAATAAAAACTACCAAACACTAAAACTACCAAAACACTCTCTCAAAACTAAATGAAAGTGCAAATTGGCCTGTAAGTCTATTGAGTTTAATGAAACTGAAAGATTCATGTAATTCCAAAGAAGAAATTTTGTACCAAAGCCCCCAAAAGTCTGCTTCATAATCACTCTGTTAAGGGTTTTTTTTTTTTTTTTTTAAAGTGCCCTACGTATTGAGAAATGGCTCATGGTAACTGTAAAAATAAATTATGTAAAATATAACAAGTTATGTTCCTCTACATATGCGGCTTAAATATGTTAAATTTGGCTTCTGAAGCTAAGAAACATCCTAATGACAGTTTAAACTTATTCTTTGCATAGTTGATGTACTGTTTAATGTTTAAAATCATGCACATGTATTTACGACAGCTGTGAGGGCCGACTATAAAACCGCAATGAGATTTATATTCATTCAGAGAAGGAGCGTTTCCTCTTCAGGTGAAAAACTCCTCTTTCAATTTGAATCATTTGCTTTTATTGTGATGTGTGGTATTTAACAATACAATTGTTTTGTGTAAATCATATTTTATGGGTTATTGGGAGATTAGATTTGTTATGGGATGAAATTGACTTTTTGATATTATACTTTGATAATAGACTTTTTGCCCCCATTGAACAGAATTATTACTTTATTTGAAAGTAACAGTAGCTTATTGTTTGAATTACAAAGTGAGCTTAACCTACCTTCAGATATCATTTCAACTGGTTCTGATTCAATGTCAGTGTAGTTTGACTGTTAAACCAAAATCATTGTACATTTGTGTTTGTGTCTTTAGATCACAATCACAATATTATTAATTTTGGAGTGAGAAGATGGAAGTGCAGGACGTGATGATTAACTTCACCATACATCAGGCATCCACCAACCTCACAAATTTAGATTTTTTTTAAAAAAGCATGGAAGAAATCTATGTGTCAGGTGTCCATTTCATATTTGCTCTTCTCATGCACTCCTGTGTTATACTGTTCATCCTCACAGGAAGGGGAGTTGCATCTGAGATCTTCAACCTCAATCTCTCTGTATGTGAGGTCATGTTCTCTCTGAGTTCTTTATTATGTATATTGATAAAGGACATTTTATTCACACCATTAGCAAAGCTTTCACCAGGACTGGCCTTCACTGGTCGTCTTCTGTTTCAGTGTCTGATGTGTGTTGAGCGTTACCTGGCAGTGGTTCATCCTGTAAACTTTCTGAAGTACAAACCTCTCAGATACAGAGCGATCTGCTGTACTGTGGTCTGGATAATTGTTCTTGGCTTCTGTTTATTGTGCATGCTCTGCATAATGTCAGAAATGTGTATATATATTCATGGCTTTTCTCTGTGGAGTTGCTATTCTTCTTCATCATCCAGTTGCTCTGCTGTGTGGCTGTTCTCAGAGCTCTGAAACAGTCAGGACCAGGAGAGAGAGGGAGAGAAAGAGACGAAGAAAACCCCATAACGAAAAGAGCATTATATCTCATTCTGATAAATACAGTGAGCATGGTTTTCATGCATGTGCCATATACTATAAGTGGAGTTTTCACTGCTCTGAACAAATTTTTTCCAGTTCTTTGGTTTTTTAGTTTTATTTGTTTTATGTTGGCTGGTTTTGTGCAGCCTGTTCTTTATCTGCACCGCATTGGGAGACTCTTTTGCATTCCATTATAAAATCTGAAATTTTGTTAGGTCTGTAATCCAAGATTAATATGAAAGTCAATGGGACATGTTACTGAATTTGCACTGCATGGGTAATCTGACAAAAGAGTAAGAAGTAATCAGTTACAAACCATTAAAACAATATATGATTTAAGGAAATGGCTTGTCAATGTAATAAAAAGCCCATACATAATGGATTATTGTGCTTTGCATCTGTGATCTGTCACATCTTAAATGTGTTACACTTGGCAACCAGTATGGAGCATTATGGTTTTTGAAACACATTATGTCCCCTTATTGATTAGCACAGCTGCTATTCTGTGCAATGTAGAATATAGATTCATGTAGATACACTTAATGACAGGTGTGAAGTAAGACTATAAAACAGCAGTGAAATGTATTTCAATCCAGAGAGACTGAACATTCATTATTTAGGTGACTTACTCTCCTTTTCAATTTGATTCATTTTATTTTATTGCATGATGTGATGTAAACCAATCCCACTGTCATATTTTAAGAGTTATGGGGAGCCTATAGATGGATTGCTTATCAAATAAAATGGGGCTAAGCTCTTTTTCTTTATTAAATTGACACAACAGTTTATATGAAACTCAGTTTTACTCACAATTGTATCATTATCTAAATTTTTGGGTGAACTATTCCTTTAACTTGTGGGTGGCTTTGTTCAGCCTGTTCTTTAGCTGCACCAGGCTGTACCAGGCTCTCTTCTGTTCATCATAAGTCATGATATTGCTAGATTTTACTAAAAGGTGAAGAAAGACTTGTGTTTATGTTCCCATAACATGTGCACTTTGTGCTCACTTCTAAATGTTCTCCGATACATTTTCTTAATTATATTTTTTACATTTACCTGAAAAGGAAATCTATGGAAATGGAAGTCTAGATTACATTACTGAACCATATTTCCATGCCCAGAACTCTTTGTATACTGTGGTTAATATTGTCTGTTCTTCTCTTTAGAAATGTACCACTCATTAAAGCATCAGATCACACATTTGTATCATCCCTGATTTAATTTGTGTGTATCATATGCCATCAGATTTGCATTGATGTGAAAGCTTTCAGATGTAAATGCTCTGTATTTTTCTCCATTCCAATGTTCTAATGTTACTCATGTCTTGTTAACATGTTTTACATTTAACATTTAAATATTTAAATTCCTGATATTTTATGTAATGTGTGGTATTATACCGAGCACATATATCCCTGTGACAGCATATCAAGTCAGTCTAGAGATTTATGTTGATCCATAAAGACATTCAATCTTTAATTTATTGATTCAGTTTTACCTTACATTAACATCATCTTTGAGGTCCTTTTTTTACCATCAGCAGATCCTGAGGTTCTTGATAAATACTGGAAGTATACAGGAGATTTCAATATGATGGTACGACAAAATGTTTGATCTTCCACTGATTTTACATTTTATCATATAATTAAAGATTTTATGATTGTATGATACTTATATAATGTTCTTTTATCATATAACATTTTTTATAGTGGTTAATGAGAAATGTGCTGACAATTAACCTTCACAATTTTACTGTCACTCTTATATTGCAGTTCCACAAATACATTAATATGTTTAATATATTTATTTGTGCAATTGTGAACAGATGAATGACTCCACTGGGAACATCTCTTCACCTATAGATCATCTTTCTACCAACCTCACAACACATGAGGTTTCATCACTAGATGGTTTTCGGATTATTGTCCTGTGCTTTGATTTATTGTCTGGTGTTCCTACATACTCCTATGTCATGTGGCTTATTATCAGGGGGAAAAATGGAGTTGCATCAGAGTTCTTCAACTTCAATCTCAATGTTTGTGAGATCATTTTCTCTCTATCTGCTTTGACTCAGCTGTTTCCAATTTTCGTGTCAGTGCAGAAGTTTTCACTCGGACTCGTCATCACCATTCGTCCTCTGTTTCAGTGTCTGATCTGTGTCGAGCGTTATGTGGCAGTGGTTCATCCTGTAACCTTTCTGAAGTACAAACCTCTCAGATACAAAGTGATCTGTTCTGTTTTTGTGTGGCCATTGGGCCTTGGCTCCAGTTTGTTCTGCATGATCAGCTTTCTCACACACAATATGTACGCATTTACATGGTTCTTCCTACTTCAGTTTCTAGCCTTTCTTTCCATCCAGTTGTTCTGCTGTGTGGCTGTTCTCAGAGCTCTGAAGCAGTCAGGACCAGGAGATAGAGGGAGAGAAAAAGAGGAGGAAAATCACACAAAGAGAAGAGCATTTTATCTTATTCTAATAACCACTGTGACAATGGTGATCATATATGCCCCTTTTATTATCACAGGAATCCTCTATTTGCTAACACAACAAGAAGCTTCAGTTGCATATCCAATTAGTTTTATTTGTTTTATTTTGGGTGGTTTTGTGCAGCCTGTTCTGTATCTTCATCGTGCTGGGAAACTGTCTTGTTTCTGTTCTACTTAAAATCTGCCAATAACTACTGACGGTTATTGTATCTATTGTTAGCTTTTGTTTTCTGTATAATAGATTGAAAAATTATATAGATATTTTTTTCCAATTGAAAGCATTAATTTCAATGAAAAATGTCAATTGTTCATAGATACAATCTGTTTATTCTCTGTATTTTTTTTCTAATCTCTGTGATGTGTCTTTTATTTTCTTTTATTAACTTTTTCACTTGCACTTGTATTCATATTAAGTCACATTTAAGTTTTTTAAATTATTATTATCACATTAAATATATATAGCGCCTCTTGATGGTGAACGCTTTTAGATACTGCTGGGAGAAACGAAGCTTTGAATCAGTTGAACCAATTGCTTCACAAAATGATTCAGTGTTTCGAAGCGCTCGAAACACCACACGCTGGTGACGCCTGCTGGTCAAAAGTGTAAATGCAACAAAAACAGTTTTAAACCAACATGCATAAAACCCGCTTTTAAAGCCAATTGCAAATGTTTTATTTAAAAGTATACTACATTAAATGCAATAGAAATAATAAAATACCATTAAATATGGAGTGTCTGTATGATAAGTGAATTTTATATATTATATATTAAAGCTGCAGTAGGTAACTTTTGTAAAAATGTATGTTTTACATAGCCTATATGTTAAACCAGTCATTATGTCCTGACAGTAGAATATGAGACAGATAATCTGTGAAAAAATCAAGCTCCTCTGGCTCCTCCCAGTGGTCCTATTGCCATTTGCAGGAATAGCCTACCATCGCTCCCGGTAAGAAACAACCAATCAGAGCTGCGGTACGTAACTTTTTTATGTGTTCAAAATTTACAAAATGTATATAATAAGTGAGTACACAATGAATCCATTTTCCAAACCGTGTTTTTGGCTTGTCCTGAATCACTAGGGTGCACCTATAATAAGTGTTTAAATTCGGACTATTTTAGATTGCTTCGGGGGCACCGCGGTGGAGTAACGCAGTACCTTTGTGATTCTTCATAGACATAAACAGAGAGAAGTAGTTCCGGCAACGATGTTCTTCCGCAAGACGCAAGCAGTTCTGCTTAACCGCTAGAGCGTCAAAAGTTGCCGACTGCTGCTTTAATTTGTTGCCTTGCTTTATTTTATTTTGGGGGGGGGGGCGCTTATCAATAGAGGCCATTAAGAGACTATACCAACTTCAATTTTTTTTTTTTAATTACACAAATGTTTCACAAAAACAAGTGTAAAAGTTTCGAAAGCTTCATGAAGCAGAGTTTTTTTTTTTTTTTTTTTTTTTTGGATGAATACATGTACATATTCTAAGGGAAAAACCATGAAAACTTTGATTTAATTGATGCCAGATAATTTGTGTTCTGCTTTAATAACATGGTTACACATGTCTGTGTTACTGTTATTTTCTCCCACAATAATAAACCACACTTGACCCTCTTGGGTTTTTGACACTTACAGCTTACTGTATATTATTAGCCTGTTAGCTGGGGTTCAGACACTCGCACTATTTCATTTGTCAGTGGCTTCTTATTTGTTTCACCTGTCAGTTGATGCCATGAATGTGTTTGCCCTACATTATGCAACCCACTACGGACACCTTGGCAATTGAATCACTTTTGGCTAGTAGATTTTTTTAAATATGAATATATATTTGAGGTACAATTACCAAAAACCATCTCATTATATTTTTGCAGCTCCTTTCTCAGGAGGTCTCCTAAGAATGGGTCGATTTTAGCCTGTCTTATTAATATTCATGAGCCTCTCTACTGATTGGCCTATTGTTTTCTGAGTGACGCATGGCCAGGCCAACCAAAGGGTCAGCCGAAGTCACAGTGATAGCTGGAGGCAGCAACACAAATGGGAAACTGAACAAACAAACCAGCGCATATTAGGCTGAGTAAGGATGTGGATGTTGGGTGACAGAATCGATTTAATACAGCCTCAAATTATAAATTTGCTCACATAACTCCTGCCACTGCCAGACAAACAAACTGATGACAGCTATGGTTCTGTCCATTCCACTCGCAATTGCGATACAAGAGTGGACCGGACAGAAACAATTGATAAGATAATAATTATAAAATTCCTACTAATAAGACCAATATAAAATGCACTAAGGATTAATGAGCTACTGGATTCATGTATATTTTTATTACAATTCTGACTTCCTGACTTCTGATTAACAAAAGCAGAAAAAAAGCCTCTTACACTAGCTTGCTCTATTCCTTTTCCATTATGTTTTCTTTTTATTTATTATATGATAAAAAAAAAATACTTGCTACATGTACTGCATTAAGCTAACTGAGACTTGCTAGAGCACTTGCATATCATTGCTCTTTTTTATTTCAGTTAGTGGTCATTTTCCTGTCTTGTTTTCTAATTGCTTTGTTTGAATTTATGTCTTCCTCGAGTCAACTGTGTTTATATGTGTTGCTGTGGAATAAGCTGCTTGAATTTAGATTCTCACTTCTCTTTGACTCTGAGCCAGCATTACATTTTCCTGAAAAAAATAAATACATAAAAAAATGCTTTCATATTTTTGCCATTTCACCCACCTATTTTGCTGCATGAAAAATCATATCTGCTATTTTGGTTTGGTTTGTTTTAGATGGCATTGTTTTGTTTTACTCCATCTGATAGATGAGTGTCTGTTTTCAGTGTTTTGAATTAGTTTACCTTACCTTACCTTACCTTAGTTAACCTTTAATGAAAGTTTGTTGAAATTATTACGTTAACTTTTCGTTTGTAAAGATGAAGTGAATAAAGGTTTTTTTTGTTTGTTTTTTGTTTTTTTACAAGCCTACCCTACCATCTTGTTGTAACACTATTATATAACACAGCTGGTCTTTTAAAACAAATAAAATGTAAGTGTATTTGCATGTCACAATGCAAAGTCTCAGAATTCATACCTGACAAAGTCAAGTGCACATTTAATTCCATTGCAGGTCAGTATATAAGCCACACAGTCCAGCTTTAAATTACTTAAAACAACTCTGTCCAATACTTTTCAAATTATTTTGCTTATTTGCTCTTTTTATTTTCCTTTTTTTACCCCCAAATCAATCATTCCATCTTTGTAGACAACAGCTGGAACAAGGTAAAATATCCAAATAATTACAATAGAACTATTTTTCTAATGTGGGTCATTTAAAGTTTTGATCAGGTTTACTCTGTAAAGTTCCAAAATGTTCTTGTACACTAAATCTTTCATATTCATAGATCAGAGTTCTGTTGTCGGACTGCACACAAAATATGAACATATCCAGTGAGATCTTCAACACTGATGGGTCAAGTTTTTCTGAATACTTCTTTCACAATGGCACTGAGGAAGAAACTGGCTTTGCAAAGATTGCAGTGGATATCATCATCATTCTTTTGGGTTTTCCTATCAACTCCTATGTGATATGGCTTATAGTAACAGGAACAGGGAATGGACTTGCAGCAGAGTTCTTCAGTCTCAGTTTCTCTGCCTGTGAGATGGTCTTTTGTATGGAATGTCTATTTGATCTTATCAGCAATATAGATAGCAATTACTGGATTGGTGCTACATTTTTCGATTCATTAGGCATCACTGGTCGTCCTCTGTTTCAGTGTCTGATCTATGTTGAGCGTTACCTGGCTGTGGTTCATCCTGTAACCTTTCTGAAGTACAAACCTCTCAGATACAGAGTGATCTGTTCTCTTATTGTCTGGTTGGCTTGTTTTGTCTCCGGTGTGATCAGCATTTTCGCACTGTTTTTGTCCCTGGGTTATTTGTATTATCTTGTCATCACAGCACACTTCTTCCTGTTCTTCTCCATCCAGTTGTTTTGTCTTGTGGCTGTTCTCAGAGCTCTGAAGCAGTCAGGACCTGGAGAGAGAGGGAGAGAGAGAGAGGAGAAAAACCACATGAAGAGAAGAGCATTTCTAATCATTCTGATAACTACTGCGGGCATGCTTATTATTTTGTTTACCCATTTTATTTTAAATATTCTTTATATTTCAGTTCATAATGGAAAATCACTTTTGATCATAGGTTTTTTTTGTCTTACTTCAGCTGGCTTGGTGCAGCCTCTTCTGTTTCTCTACCGTGTTGGGAAACTGCCCTCCATTAAATGTCAATAAATCAACGAAGTCTCTTTAATCCATTTTCTATGGTCTTACTTAATTATTGAAATACAAGGTAAGTACAGCTATTAAGTTTTGATGCAAAAAAATAGAATGTTTTCAAACCAGGAAAGTCAAATAGTTCACTCGTTTTGGTCCGGTCCAAATATATTTATTATTATTATTTATTTATTGGTGTGGTGCACTTTCACACTGCCGTTTTTGCAAGTAAACCACAAATTAGAAACCAAACCACACAAGAGCTGAGGTCATCCATCCATTAGACAGAAATTCTCAAGCGTACCAGAGTTCTAAAAAATATTAATATTTATTTTTGTATAAAAACAAAAGTTATCTCAAAGATGGTTACAACAGGGATAACTTATCACATCCCATCACAAGATGAGAGTGTCATAATATGGGGACCCACTAAGGAGTTTCACCTTAACAGTACAATCAATGAAGACTGTTAAATAAATAATACTCATTTAAAATGGAGGGAGGTTGGCATCTGAGGATTAGTTTGAAGAATTTGTGAGAGATAGTGGTAACACTTCACAATAAGTGTACATGAATCATGTAATAATACCAGAATTAATAGATACTTCAACATGAACTCATGATTAGTGAAGACATAACTAGAGTCTTATTGGTTCATGCATGAACAAAGGCAGCTTTAACTACATCTTAGTACTTGTTTGACAGTTAATGCATTAATTAAGAATTATGGATTAAATCAAGCAGTTTCTAAAAGAAGGAATAATAAAAATGTTGACTTTCAAATAAATAATTTTACATTGTCATAATTTAAACTGTATACACTTGCATGTGCAGCTTTGTTACAAACATAACTTAACATTACACAAAATTAGTCAGTATTTTGACTGATTCTCCTTATCAAATGTAGAAAATGTTAAACACAACACACTAATAATTTATCTTAAAGGGTCATAATATATTTTGTGTTATTCTCTGTCCTGTCAAACCTGCTGTGACTTAGCTACAGTAAAAAAAATAAAAATAAAAACAAACTATAAAGAACAAATAAATACAATATGATTCAGAAAACAGAGATCAAATTATTAGTTGTAAATATTTGAAATTTGTTTTCCTTTTTTTCATTTTTTTTTTTCATTTAGCCTATATTGTTTTATTGCCATGCAACCACGCAACTCAGTGGTGACAGGCACAAGCAAATGACCATTTGTGATAACAGGTGAAATGTGTTGAAAAAGTTGAAAGTTTTGAGAAATGTGTTTTTGTTTCGAGATTTGAATAAATGTTTTGGGAAATTGGGCCAAATGAATCAATTTTGCGTGTTAGCAATAAAAACGAAAAAAAAAAACCGTAACTATTAACTATGAACTTTGCCTCAAACTCATAATTTGCTGCTTATTAATAGTTAATAAGGTAGTTGTTAAGTTTAGGATTAAGGGATCTAAAATATGGTCATGCTGAATAAGGCTTTAATATATTCTTTATAAGTATATCAACTGCCAATATGTTAGTAATATGCATGTCAATAAACTACTAGTTAATAGTGATAATTGGTCCCTAAAGTGTTACCAATAATTGACTGTTTAGTTACATACCAGCTTTACTAGCTACAGGAAGTATTTCAAATGTGCTTCTTTTTATGCTACAAAATGTTTTTTTTTTTTTTTTATGTAACAGAAGCATTCACACTGGAATAATAATAACTAATATGATTTTGGTAATTATGATTTAGGTCAAGTTTATTAGAATTGTTCTATAAAGAAAAAGAAAAAGATCTTCAGCTGAGCACAATTAAATATGTGATGTCTTTTATTAAAATATAAGAAAATTTGTACCCTTGAAGGGGTCTTCGGTGAAGCCCACATAGATGCAGGCTCCGCACACTACCCAGGAATCCTTGCGAAATGCCAAAGTTTATTAGATTTGTTCTATAAAGAAAATGAAAAAGATCTTCAGCTGAGCACAATTATATATATATATATATATATATATATATATATGTGTGTGTGTGTGTGTGTGTGTGTGTGTGTGTGTGTGTGTGTGTGTGTGTGTGTGTGTGTGTGTGTGTGTGTGTGTGTGTGTGTGTGTGTGGTTGTACATACACTTGTATGTAGTTTAGAATCATTATTATACTCTAATACCTTTTGTTCTTTAACATTTTGTATTGTTTTTAGCTTTGTGTTTTTCATTTAAATTATATGTTTTTTTTATTTTATTGTATTCATTTGCCATTTTTATCTAATTTCCTTATTTTTAAAATGGGTATTTGTAGTATTTATAATTTATAATTGATTGCTTCTGTTGTCCTTATTTGTAAGTCGCTTTGGATAAAAGAGTCTGATAAATGACTAAATAAATAAATAACATCTAATAGTTAAAATTGTCATAGTAAATCACATATATTGTTTTAGGTTGATTTATTGCTTTTGTTTCTAAATATGTGTGACAGAGGAGCATGTTTTTAGTGTTTTCGATATGGTCATTTTTTAATGGAAGATTATTGAAAGCAGGTGGTTATTCAGGGGTGTGAAGGGATGTCCTTCAGCTGAACCTAAAGGACATTTGTGAACATTTATTTGGTGATGTCACTTAAAGTATTTGCATAAGAGGGTTTTAGGACACATCCCAAATATTAAAGGACCATTTTTTATGCCATTAACACATCAGCTTGGAAGGCAGAAAGTCCAGTTATAAGTGACTATAGATTATAGTACTTTTTTCTGATAATATTTATTTATTTATTTATCAAAACTTGACTCATGCTATCTTTTCCAGACAACAAAAATGAGGTAAAGACCTGCTTATTGTTGCTTGTTTTGACCAAAGAATTTGATGTATCAGTTGATATTCAGAAAACTTGATGCTGAGATATACTGAAACACTGTAAAAAATATGACATGCTATTATCTGCTTAAAAAAATTATGGTAACAATATTACAGGTATTATATTTGAGTAGATTTTAAGGTTGTTGTTTTTTTTGTGAAATTTACCCAAATAAATTAAGTAAACATTCCTAAATTATTTATTCAATGGCACAATAAATTTAATATAATTAGGGAAATGTGCTCATTTATTTTAAGTTTTTCTCAAAAGTCTGTGATTTTAAATGAGATCTGTTTGTATTTTGTTATTTTATACATTTACAAGACTGTATTCAGCCAATCAGCTCAAATAGGAAAATACTTGAGAAATACTGGAAAGTACTGCTACTGCTCATTAAACAAGGTTAGAGTACCTTGAGTAGTACTACAAGAGTAGTATCCATAACTACAAGCTCTACTCTTCTGCACAGTGGTAACGATTGCACGGTGCAATGGAAACTTCGATGTTACAGAAACTCTTACAAATGTCAAATGTAACTGAACATTAAACATTAATAGATTCCTCCCTTCACTCAAAAACATAAAGTAGCATTTAATTTCAAAATTTACTCTCCATATCCAGCCATATGCAAAGCATGCTGGGAACTAACAATCACCTCTAAAATAAAACTGCAAAATTGAGCTAATTCACTTAAATTAAATAGGCAGCCTTCTTTCCTTAATTATTTTAGTTTAATCAGTTCCCCAATTCAAGCACCAAAATTGCTTAAGTCTCCTAAAACAAAATGAGGAAAACGCATCTCTTGGTTTTATTAGTAAAAAGTCCTCATTATTTTCTATACAACACCGAATCACAATTTCTTTAATGAAATCCACACATTATTTTTAATTATCACCTTAATTTTTTTGATGAAAATTACAAGACCCATGATTCATTTTTTACAGTGAAACAGAACTTTATACAAATTTGTGTTCCTGTAGCTCAAGTGGTAGAGTATTGCGCTAGCAAGCGCAATGTTGGGGGTTCGAATCCCAGGGAACACGTTAGGAGGAAATTGTTAGCTTGAATGCAATGTAAGTCGCTTTGGATAAAAGCGTCTGCTAAATGCATAAATTCAATTCAAATGTAGTGTTTTTAATGATGTTATTCTTGTGGACTTACAGTTGTATCTCTCTTTCACAGATCCCTTTATTTTGACAGCACTCAGTGAAGAGATGAACATCTCCAGTGAGGTTTTCCCCTCTGATGGATCTAATTTCTCTCATTCCTTCTTTTCTAATGTTACTAAGGTGGACATTTGTTTTGCAAGGATGTCAGTGGTAGAGATTATCATCTTTCCGTTTGTTTTTCCTATCAACTCCTATGTGATATGGCTTATAGTATCAGGGACTGGGAATGGACTTGTGGCAGAGTTCTTCAGTCTCAACATTGCTGTCTCAGAGATATTCTTTTGTATAGAATCTCTTTTATCTTTTTTCAGCACTAGATGTAATAATCTCCATTTAGTTGTGCTTTTTTTAGATGGATTCTCTTTCACTGGTCATCCTCTGCTTACCTGTCTGATCTGTGTTGAGCGTTACCTGGCAGTGGTTCATCCTGTAACATTTCTGAAGTACAAACCTCTCAGATATAGAGTGATTTGTTCTGTGATTGTCTGGGTGGCAATTTTTGTCTCCTGTGGGATTAATATCATAGCTGTCTTCTTTTCTTTCATTGATTTTTATTTTATTGTTATCTCGGCACAGTTCTCCCTCTTCCTCTGCCTCCAGTTGTTTTGTCTTGTGGATGTTCTCAGAGCTCTGAAGCAGTCAGGACCAGGAGAGAGAGGGAGAGAGAGAGAGGAGGAAAACAACATCAAGAGAAGAGCGTTTCTAATTATTCTAATAAATGTTATGGCCATGTTTCTCTTCTATATTCCTTTTGTTGTTTTGTCAGTTTTAGATTGGATTTCAGCAGATTATGGGGGAAGTCGTGGCCTAATGGTTAGAGGGTTGGACTCCCAATCGAAGGGTTGTGAGTTCTAGTCTCGGGCTGGACGGAATTGTGGGTGGGGGGAGTGCATGTACAGTTCTCTCTCCACCTTCAATACCATGACTTAGGTGCCCTTGAGCAAGGCATCGAACCCCCAACTGCTCCCCGGGCGCCGCAGCATAAATGGCTGCCCACTGCTCCGGGTGTGTACTCACAGTGTGTGTGTGTGTGTTCACTGCTCTGTGTGTGTGCATTTCGGATGGGTTAAATGCAGAGCACAAATTCTGAGTATGGGTCACCATACTTGGCTGAATGTCACTTCACTTTCACTTTTCATTATAATGCTACACTCTTCTCTTTTAATTATGTTCATTTTACTTTGGCTGGTTTGGTGCAGCCATTTCTCTTTCTCTACCGGGTCAGGAAACTACCATTCATTAAATCATTATTCAATAATTAATTTAGTAGTCATCATTAAGTCTCTATTATTTGTCCATGCAGCTCCAGTATAATAGATTGAAATATTACTTGCTGATGATGTTATTCATATTAGAAATAAGAATATTGTTTACTAGGGAAAGCTACATTTCAAATTTAGGCTAAATGAAGCTTTAACTAGCTATAAACTTTAACATATATCATAGAAATTAACTAATGTTTTTCTTTTGTTGTTGCTGTTGTTGTTCTTACAATACCTTGCAGAGTTGAGCATGATAAATGCAGTCAACAATACAGAAAAAAGTCATGAAATTGAGTTGGTTACATGCTATGCAACAAAGAATTATGAGATATCAGAGATCCATGCAAACTGTTGAAAAAAAAATGTAATTAAAAATAGTCTTGTTACAATGAAATTAA
This sequence comes from Carassius auratus, assembly GCF_003368295.1. NCBI lineage: Eukaryota > Metazoa > Chordata > Actinopteri > Cypriniformes > Cyprinidae > Carassius > Carassius auratus. The sequence goes on along the minus strand of NC_039288.1, from coordinate 16,353,235 downwards.
TATAGATTTTATTTGTTACACAGTTAAGATAATCAAGACAGACTGAAATCACAATTTTGCTGCATGATAAATCACATCTACATTGGCTTGATTTTGTTGTACTGCAGATGAAATTGTTTTTCCAACCCCATGTGATAGATGAGTGTCTGTTTTCAGTATTTTGAATGAGTTTGTTTGTGTATTGAAGGTTATTAAAATCAGACGATAATTGAATGACTATTGTGATCATTCACACAAAACACCGCTCAAGCTTCATAAAGCAAAAATCCAGATCCGAGACTTGGCTTAATCATAGTACCCGCTCTTTGAAGCAAGCTGCAGAAACCCTGGATAGAAATAGAAATAATATGAATTACAAATGCCATTCTAAATCGGCTGAAATCTTTTTAACTAAAAGAAAATTAGTTAAAATAATGTAGGTAATGTCACATCCTCTGTGGGTAGCCTGGATTGTGGAGTCCCTCAGAGTTCTGTTTTGGGCTTTTTTGCTGAATTTGAGTGTGGCAACAGAGAAAAAAATAATAATACTGTTATCATCTCCAGCTTCTTCCACCTCTGACTGTTTAATAAAATAAAATAAAATAAACTATAGATGTTGCAACCAATAGCAAGCTGTACAGCATTTTGATCAGCCTTGTTGACTTGTTTTTATAAATGTTCTTTACTTTTACCTATGTGTGAAGATGAAGTGATTAATCTTTTTTTAACCAATCTACCATCTACCAACTCCATTGTATAACACGCAGCTGGTCTTTTTAAAACAATTATAATGTCACTAAATATATTTGCATATCATTTTGCAACGATTCAGAACTCAGGAAAAAGTAGAAGTTTCATCACATTTACATCACATTCACACATCACAACAGATCAACTTGGAAGGCAGACATTCTATAAGTGATTTTATATTCATTTAAAACAATCTTTGAATAACATTTATTTTGTTTTCTCAACTGCACACTACAGAGGTAAAATTGTATTTTTTAAAGTGGTTTTGATCAGGTTTACTCTGTATAGTCCCAGAATGTTCTGGTGTACTAACACTCATATCTCATTCATAGATCACAGTTCTTTTTTTTTTTTGAAGTGAAGAGATGAACATCTCCAGTAATCCCACTGATTGGTTAAATCATACTGCTATCAGCAGCACTGATGAAATTGGTTTTGCAATGATTGCAATGGATATCATCATTATTCTGTTTGGTGTTCCTATCAACTCTTATGTGATATGGCTTATCGTAACAGGAACAGGGAATGGACTTGCAGCAGAGTTCTTCAGTCTCAACCTCTCTGTCTGTGAGATGCTCTTTTATGTGGAATGTCTCTTTAATCTCATCAGCTATAAAATTGAAAATGTTTGGATAGCCTCAAATTTTGTAAGTGGACTTGTTCTGACTAGTCGTCCTCTGTTTCAGTGTCTGATGTGTGTTGAGCGTTACCTGGCAGTGCTTCATCCTGTAACCTTTCTGAAGTACAAACCTCTCAGATATAGAGTCAACTGCTGTGTTATTACCTGGGTGGCAAGTTTTATCTCCGGTGGAATCAGTATTATTACTGTGTTCTTCTCCTTGCTTGACTTGTATTACATTTTCATCATGGCAGAGTTCTCTGTTTTCTTCTCCATCCAGTTGTTTTGTCTTGTGGCTGTTCTCAAAGCTCTGAAGCAGTCAGGACCAGGAGAGAGAAAGAGAGAAAAAGAGGAGGAAAACAACATCAAGAGGAGAGCGTTTTACACCATTCTAATAATTTCTGTGACCATGCTAATTATATTTATTCCCTACATGATTTTATTAACTCTTTCTGGTTCAGTGGATAATGGACAAATATTAGTGTGTGCTGGTTTTTTTTGTTTAACTTCAGCTGGTTTGGTGCAGCCTCTTCTCTTTCTCTACCGGGTCAGAAAACTGCACTTCATGAAATGTCAATAATTCAGCTATAAATGGCATTTATGTCATACAAAATGTCCTAAATGATGGAGTCTAAAATCCATTTTCTATTTTCCAGCTATATTATCTTTTGTTGTTGTCGTTTGGAATGTTGTCATTTTGTTTATGTTTTTATGTTAGTAGCAATTAGTAATACTGAAACGTGAATAAAGCACATTTTAATCTGAGCACAATTAGTGATATCTCTATCTTTTATTTTTATTGTTGATTATATTTATTGTATGAGTTTGTTCTAGGTCGAGATGTAGAGCGTTTGAAAATGCTAATTGAATAACAAGGTTCATATGACATTTTTGTATTATTTCAATTCTTTTCTACAGTCAAAGGTTTAAGATCTCTGAGGTAGGTCCTGACAAATTTATTTATTTATTTATTTATTTTTAATTTTTAAGCGGAATCCAGAGATTTGTACTGGCTGATCGGATGGTCACAAAATGGTCATCCTTGCAAAAATACATTTACACTAAATTTTTTTTTTAATCTTTAGTTATACTGTATAATCAAATAAAAACTGTAATAAAAAGTGTAGTATTTTCCACTGTGGATTTCAGCAGATACTACTGCTAGACTCTTGTCTGTTAGTTATGGTTGTTTTACTTTGGCTGGTTCGGTGCAGCTGTTTCTCTTTCTCTACCAGGTCATGGAAACTGTCCTTCATTAAATGTCAATAATTCTTAACTAATAAATGAATCGAATCATATTAAAGTCTACACTGTCCACATTTGTCCATCCAGTTCTATTATATACTGTAAACGGAAATATTATTTTCTCATGTAATTCATTGTAAAAGTATTAGAGGACTGTTTACTAATTACTAACTAGCTTTACTAAGCTACAGGAACAGTATTATGAATTTAGCTTAAATTTGAGCTCACTCTTTAGTGGTTATAGCTTGTTTGGGCAGAATGTTGGTTTGTAGGTGTTTTGTTTCTCATAAAGGATATAACTCTGAGGTGAGACAGGCTGAAATCACTATTTTACTCCATGATACAGTAAATCACTTCTGCTGCTTTGGTTTGACTTTGTTGCTTATGACAGTGTTTTTGTAGCTCCGTGTGATGGAGGACTATCTGTTTCAGTATTTTGAATGAATTTGTTTGTAGATGGATGGTTATTAAAAGCAGGTGAATTACTTTTGTGAACTTTGCATTTTTAGCAGTGTTGAAATTACTACTTGTTAAATTGTACTTATGAATTGATTCCTTTTTTTATAACACTATTACAGAACACCGATGAACTTTTATATGTACAAGTCTCATTCCATCAACATTCAGATCAACTTGGAAAGCAGAGAGTCCAGCTATATAACTTTGTCCACTATTTTTGCACTTTATTTTTGCAAGAATCATAATTTTCTTTTGTTTAAATTTTCTTCAAAATCAGTGTTGTAGAGAACAGCACCGGACCAAGGTAAAAAAAAAAAAAAAAAAAACACTGGCCAAATATTTCAAACATAACTCTTTTTCTGTGATTTTGTGATTGTGTGTTATTTAAAGTACTTTTGATCAAGTTTACTAACACTTGTATCTCATCCATAGATCACAGTTCTGGTTTTTGTCAAGTGAAGAGATGAACATCTCCAGTGAGATCTTCCCCACTGAGGAGTCAAACTTTTCAGATTACTACTTTCACAATAACACGGGGGGGGAAACCGTTTTTTCACTGTTTGCAGTGGATATCATGAGCATTCTTTTGGGTTTTCCTATCAACTCCTATGTGATATGGCTTATAGTGACCGGAGCAGGGAATGGACTTGCAGCAGAGTTCTTCAGTTTCAATGTTGCTGTCTGTGAGATGCTTTTATGTACTGAATCATTCTTGTTTTTCCTCAGCTATAAATTTCGATTTCCCTCAGAATTTTATAGATTTTTTGATGTACTTGCCATCACTGGTCGTCCTCTGTTTCAGTGTCTGATCTGTGTTGAGCGTTACCTGGCAGTGGTTCATCCTGTAACCTTTCTGAAGTACAAACATTTCAGATACAAAGCAATTTGTTCAGTAATTGTCTGGATGACAGTTTGTGTCTCTGGTGGGACCAATATTGTGCTCTTTTTTCATTTTCATTTTAATCTTATTTTATTGTTAGGGCAGTTCCCCATTTTCTTCTTCATCCAGTTGTTTTGTCTTGTGGCTGTTCTCAGAGCTCTGAAGCAGTCAGGACCAGGAGAGAGAAGGAGAGAGAGAAAGGAGGAAAACCACATGAAGAGAAGAGCATTTAATATCATTCTGATAACTACTGTGACTACGCTAATAACATTTTTTCCCTTTACGATTTCAGTAATACTTGCTAGTTTAGGAAGTAATGCAGAAGCACTCTTGGATATTGGTTATGTTAGTTCTCTTTTGGCTGGTTTGGTTCAGCCGCTTCTCTTTTTCTACCGCATAGGGAACTGGGTTAAAACGAATAAATAAAAAAGAACATACTGTACTGTATATATATTTGACATTATACTGCTATGACATAAGTGAAACATTTAATATAGCTCAAAGGGAATTAATTGCTCTATTTATAAGATTTATAGAACAGACTAGAAAAAAAAATTGTTTTTAAAATTATGTTCTGACCAGTACATTTGCTGTCATACTTACACTAATTGTCAATGTTGAAATTATTGCTTGTTTACTTTCTTTATGTGTAGAGATGACCTGTTTAAAGATTTTTTTTCCATAAATAATATAAATTCAAAATTTATAAAAAAAAAAAGAAAAGAAAAAAAAAAGGAAAAAAAAATTCTCAAGCTCTGTACTTTTTTAGAACATAGTAGATTTGTTTATATGTTAATTGTATTTAGTAATATTTAATTACAAATAAAGTACATATGTACATCTGGGAATGAAGTGTTCTCTGATTCTCTCTTTGTTTTTTAAATAATTTTTGTAAGTTATTGGTAACCAGTTGTAAAAGTAATCATAACTACCCTAAAACAATATTTTTTCAATCATTTTAATTGCTGTCAGATAATATAATTTGTTTTACAAAATCATATCAGTATTTATTTGGTAAAAAAAAAAAAAAAAAAAAAAAAAAAAAAGATCTCAGTTAGAGTTACAGTATCATCTTTGAGTACATAAATTTATCCTAAAGACAGCTTGACATTTAAAAATGCTTTTTGAGTAAAAAGATTCATTAATCTTTTTTTTTTTTTTCATATTCATAGCCAAATTATTTTCATGTGAATTGTATTAATGTACTGAAAGTGCTGTGTGGTATATCAAATTTGTTGTTTTAGTTTGATTTATTGTAGCAAATGTTTGTTTTCTATTTTTCTTTTCTTTGTTTTGTTCTTGTAAATATGAAGAGTTTCTTTGTAAATAGTTATTGCACGTTATTATTTGAGGACAGCTAGTCTTGTTGCTTAACTCTGTACATTTTTCATGTTCAAAAAGAAAATTTGTTCTCTGATTGACTAATTTGCTGCTAGACTCCTCATATGAATGTCTGCATGTATAATTCATAATTTTTAGCGTCCGTGGTATGAAAATAATTGCTGCGAGACGATTCCAAAGTGAACAAGTCTTCAGAGAGTTATGCAACAAAATAAATGCTTTTCTGGTGTGATTTGAAATTACAAAATGTAGAAAAGATTTTGCTAAAAGGCGGATTCGAACCCGGATTGATCACTTCAAAATATGAAGAACACACGCTTGACCTTCTGCGCCTCTGGATAAAATTATAGATATATATATATATATATATAGATATATACATATATAAACTTCTTTTTCATAAGGGTAGCAATAAAAAATAACCCATTTTTCTGCTCCAGTCATAACAAAATTGAAATGGAATTGAAATTCCCTTTGCAGTTACGTTCCAGTGCCTAACACATTCAGCTGCCAATCATGAGGGTTGGGTTTATTGATATAGTCAGAAAGTATGTCACACCCACTACACTCAGATAGATGATCATGAATTACATGAATTTTGCTCTCTACTTATTGTGGAAATTTTCACTTATTCTCTTGTGTTTAGAGATTAGTTACTACTATTGTCGCCTCAATACATCTTCTATCTTGTGATACTCTCAAAACTGCATTCTGTCTTTTAAGCAAATATGATGCTTGATGTATTTGCATATACATCAAGGTTTCATCCCAGGTATTAAAGTGCAAGTGTCATCCCATTATCACATCAACTTGGAAGTCAGACGTCCAGCTATAAAAGTGACTATAGATCTAAATCTCTGCTAATTCTGAAATCAAAATTGCATGAATCATACCATCTTTATAGACGCAAAAGGTAAAGAGCTTATTTGGGCAGTGTCTGATTGGCAATAAATGTAACATATTCTTTGCAATTTAGAATAGGATTTTGGACATTAACTGCTAATACTAGTAATCAGGTTTACCCTGTACAGTTCCAGAATGTTCTGGTTTACTAACACTTGTGTCTCATTCACAGATCACAGTTTTTTTTTTTTTTTTTTTTTTTTTTTTTGTGATTGGACACATTGAAGAGATGAATATCTCCAGTGATATCTTCAACACTGATGGGTCAAACTCTTCCAGTTACTCATTTCAAAATGGTGCTGAGGAAAATAATTTACTATATTTCCTCAGCGTTCTGTTGGGTTTTCCTATCAACTCCTATGTGATATGGCTTTTAGTAAGAGGAACAGGGAATGGACTTGCAGCAGAGTTCTTCAGTCTCAACCTCTCTGTCTGTGAGATCTTCATATGTATGGAACCTGTCTTTTTTTTTCTAATTTATAAACTAAACATTCTCTGGATAGTGGTGAGTATTTTAGAAGGACTCTCCAACACTGGTCGTCTTCTGTTTCAGTGTCTGATCTGTGTTGAGCGTTATCTGGCAGTCGTTCATCCTGTAACCTTTCTGAGGTGCAAACCTCTCAGATATAGAGTCATCTGCGCTGTTATTTCATGGGTGGCAACTTTTGGCTCCAGCGGGATTACTTTAATTTTCTTCTTGTACCAGTCCATGTTCTACTATGTTTTTTTATTTGCACAGTTCTCCCTGTTCCTCTCCATCCAGTTGTTCTGCTGTGTGGCTGTTCTCAGAGCTCTGAAACAGTCAGGACCAGGAGAGAGAGGGAGAGAGAGAAATGAGGAAAACCACATGAAGAGAAAAGCATTTTATCTCATTCTGATAACTACTTTGACAATGCTTATTATATATGCCCCCTATATAATTCTGTTAGCTTACTTACGTTCAATAGATAATACTGTCACAATCTTATCTATTATTTCTGTTTGTTATATTTTGGCTGGTTTGGTGCAGCCTCTTCTCTTTCTCTATCGAGTGGGGAAACTGTCATTTATAAAGTGTCAATAATTGTACTTTGATCATCATTATGAAGCCTATCCATCCTTTATCATCATGCTAAAAGACAGAGATAGAAACATCATTTTAGCTATTTTTTTATTGTTGCTACATGAGCTACAATTGATTGCAAGAGTTATACTTAAGCACTGTGTATATTTTATTTATAGTAGTTTGCTGATGTTTCTGATGTTATTTACAAATTAAAACACCTATACATTTGAGAGCCAAATGTATATTTTTATATTTATCTATAAAGATGTTGATATTTAGTATAGAATAAGAATGCAGCTCTGGTGCCGACATTTTGTGACCAACAGTGTCATTCCAATTTTGTTGTACAGTAGGTTGTAATATAATGTACAATATAAAAATATTAAACACATTTCTGTGTTTGTGTCATTTAAACATGATATTGAATATCAAAAAATCGCTGAGGCTTTTATCAGTAACTGTCTGTAATTTTACTCTTTGATTGTGCAATGAGAATATGTCTTTTAATTTAAAGAAAATGTTTGTTTAGTGCATTAGTAAAAGGGTTGAAGTTAAAGCTTGTAATCAACCATATAATTAGTTTAAAATTTAAATAATTATTTTAACTAGTTAAATCAATGTAAAGTCCTCTGAGGGGGGATACATTGCCACTCTCTATTAGTGCTACTGGATCTAAGCGCTGCATTTGACACTATTGACCACAACATTCTTTTGAATAGACTAGAAATCTTTGTTGGCATTAGTGGAAGTGCATTAGCATGGTTCAAATCATATTTATTTGACCGCCATCAATTTGTAGCACTGAATAAAAAGGTATCATATCAATCACAAGTGCAGTATGAAGTACAGTACCTCAAGGCTCCGTACTTGGTCCGTTACTTTTCACACTTTTCAAGCCCAGTGAAACACTCCAATGTGAAAAACAAAATGCATAGTTCATATAAAAAAAAACTGGATGACGAGTAATCTCTTACTGCTAAATTCCTGAAAAAATAGAGGTGTTAATTATTGGTCCTGTAACATGTAATAACCTAAAACACTGTCTAAGACTTGATGTTTGCTCTGTAAATTCTTCGTTATCAGTTAGGAACCTTGGTGTGCTTGATAGCAATCTTTCTTTTGAAAGCTACATTTCTAGTATTTGTAAACTGCATTTTTTCATCTAATAAATATATCTAAATTATGATCGATGCTCTCATTGTCAAATGCTGAAATGTTAATTCATGTGTTTATGATATCAAGGTTAGATTATTGTAATGCTTTATAGGGTAATTGTTCTGTAGGCTTAATAAACAAGCTAGCCCAAAATGTAGCAGTTAGAATCCTTATCAGAACCAGGAAGTATGACCATATTAGCCCGGTTCTTTCAACACTACACTGGCTCCCTATTAAACATTGTATAGATTTTAACACCTTGCTTTGTTTACTTATAAAGCCCTGAATGGTTTAGCACCTCAAAATTTGAACTAGCTCTTAATGCAGTAGTCCTCCACATCTGCTGCGTTCTCAAATATCTGGCAATTTTATAATACCTAGAAAATCAAAATCAACTGCAGATGGCATATCTTTTGCCTATTTAGCACCCAAACTCTGGAATTACCTAACTAACACTGTTCAGGAAGCAGACACTTTGTTAGTTTAATTCTAGATCTCTTTAACCTGGCTTACACATAACACATTCTAATGTTTAAATCCTTTAAAGGATTTTTAGACTGCATTAATTAGGAAAGCTGGAACCGTGAACACTTCCCGTAACTCGAATAACACCAAATGTATATGTGCTACATCGTTAGAAGTAGTAGTTCGACTGTAACATTATGAAGCGATGAGAATATGTACGCTGAAAAAAAAAACTGTTTATTTATCATAACGTTACGGTTGAAACACTGATGGCAGATGGACAATTCTGACAATGCTTTTCATACTTTTATGGACCTTGACAGTGTAACTTACTTGGCAATCTAGGACAGTCACAAGCCTCCCGGTTTTCATCCAGAATATCTTAAATTGTGTTCCGAAGATGAACTATAAGCTTTGATGGGTTTGGAACAACATGGGGGTAAGTGATTAATGACAAAATTTTCATTTTGGGGGGGGAGTATTCCTTTAATGCATTCAGATATTACTTACTTTCATCAAAAAAAAAAAAAAAAAAAAAAAGTAAGAAGACTGATGACAAGCTGAATCATGCACACCTGCCTATGTTGTTTTTAGGCTAATCCAGTGTGACAGAAGAGTATCAGTTTTCAGTGTTTTGTATGCAGCAGGTGGCTCTTTGGGGTGTGATGTTGTGTATTTGAAAGTTTTACTAAATTCATGTCACTCAGATGATCATGGATTACTTTTGTGATTTTTTTTTCCTTTAGCTTATTTTTTTATGTGTATACTGTAGAGATTTTATTATTAAAATACATGTATTTGCATGTCAGGGTTTCAGGACACATCCTATATTTTAAAGTGTGAATTTATTTGATCTTTTTTTTTAATTAGCATGAAGCAAATTTGGTTATGCTGTGGTGCACGAGGAGCAGTTGGGGGTTCGGTGCCCTGCTCAAGTGCACCTCAGTTTTGGTATTGAGGGTGGAGAGAGCACTGTACATTACCTACACTCCCTGCCTGCATGAGATTTGAACTCACAACCTTTTGATTACACCATTAGTCATTAGTCAGCAGCAAGTCATTTGTACAGAAAAAAACAACAACTCTTAATCTATAAAGATAAATGAGGCATAATGATATTGGAATATAATACCCCAAATGTGTTACGGAGGGAGACTCACAGAGAGGATTAGTACACAAACTGGTTATTTATTTAGAGCAAAAGCAAATTTATCTTCCTCAATACTGTAATTTTCGTTTGCAAAACTTTCTTTTCTTTTGCAAATCGTTATTTTTATTTTATTTTATTGCGTATATATAATGCGTTATTTTGACTCCATACAAATGATGCCGATGGTAAGAGGGTGAGAATGTAACCGTTTAATGTAAACATTACTGGTTTAGCAGGAGATTGTGGAAGGTAGACAGCACACACCCCAGATTACGGGTACTGAGAATATCCCAGAGATGATCACTGGAACAGATGAAGAAATGGAACATGGAACTGACGTTTCGACACGGTGTAGAGATCCTGATGTGCAGATGTTTCGAAACGCTTAGTGTGATAAGAGACACCCATGAAGTCACGTGACTATGGGGCGTTTCAAAAGAGTTTCGAGACCTGAATCTGTTTTTGGTCAACATGGTCGGGAAAACAACTGACTGCGCAATTGCGCTTAACTAAACTCCCACTAATTATAAAAGTGGAGTTACTGCAGCAGAACAATTAAAAAATGTAAATAAAAATATTTATAATATGCATATAAAAAATGCCAGTCGTGGCTTGATGTCTTTTATTAATGTTTACTTTTCCATGACCAAAAAATAACATTCACAAAGAGTTCATTCAGTTGTCATGAAGATGTCACAACACTTCACAAGAACAAAACAATAAAGCCAAAACTTCCAAATATGCTGAAAAGTTGGAAAAACATATACTTTATAATTCGCTTAAGTAATTCATTGTCAATGCGTTTTCAGTGTAATACTTGAAAATGACCACTAGATGTCACTGTAGAGACTGGTAGATAATTGTTTTGAAGCCTCGGCACATCTGCTTCGACTGTTTCAGTGTTTCATGAAGACTCGCTCTGCCCACAATTATGGAACACACAGAAAAACAGACTTGAGGAAACACAGGAGGTTGGTACGACAGGCAGGCAGATCAATGTATGATATCGCATGGATAGCATATAGAATCCACTTCGTATGAACGAGAGCGGAGACTGGAGTGAAGAGAGGTGTGTGCTGTTATATGAGTCTTGATGAGAGTGCACATTCCAAACAATGGTTAGGCTACTCAGGTAATGGTGTTCGCTGTGATTGGGTGGTGGCCGAGCCTGGCCAAGATGAAAAAAAAAAATGCCAAAAATGTGTCACCTAGTTAAAAGACTTTTAAGATGAAATGACATGAAATTAACATTGTAAACAGTACATCACAGAGGATCGCCCTTTTCAGGAAGGAGGTTCAACCAACTCTAAACTTGAACTCTGAGTTGACTTACCCTGAGATGGGAAATTAGTTGGTTTAATCAACTCTAAATTGACTGACTTTGAATTTGTGCCTCCATCTCATGTTATTTTTATTGTATTTACAGGTATAATGGACTCTGCTTTTTTGATGTATGTAAAAGTAATATAACATTGTGCACTGTCATTCAATGACATGATGTATACAAATTGTCAATGCTTTTTGTAAGAAACTATTTTCAGCCAATTCTCCTTGCTTAAATGTATGTAACATTTAGTGTTTATTTTTTTAGGTTTTTTTTTTTTAGGTTTTTTTTTAAGAATGGAAAGGTTTCACAGATGTTGAAGGTTCTTTTTTTTTTTTAGCTTAATTTTAACTTATATCTCCAATCCATAGATCACAGTTCTGTTTTTTGATTACAAATGTTGAAGAGATGAACATCTTCATTGAGATCTTCACACTGATAAGTCAAACTCTTCTGACTTGGCCAAATGATAGGCAAGCATCATGTTTTTCAGTAACCCAATTACTCAAATGTCATTCATGACAGTACCCACATCAATGCAGGTTTCATATTATCTTTAGAAACAAAAAAAATCATGTTTTCAGGCAGCTATGGTTCCTAATGATGTGATGTTTTAAACCAATTTGCCTGTATCTGTAATTGATAGGGATCCTATCTTGAATTTAATTTGCATGTTCGAAACTAAGTCTCAGAGATTCACATGCCATTTAAATGAAATCCACAATTGTTCCATGCAAAGCATCTCAGCAGATATGTGGAAGTTTTTATCAAAGTCTATAATATCTTAAAGATAATACAAAGATGGGATAGAGGTTAAAGGGATAAAAAATGTATTATAAAATCACAGGGAAAAATAGCTGATTAACAAGGGTGTTTAAGTACCGAATCCTGATTGAAAACCTAAAACTGACATTTCCTGAAAAGTTATATCTCAATTCTGATTGGTTATTTGGAATTTTGTTCCAGGATCAATAAGGATGTCGATCCAGGAACATGTTGTTCTTGGTGAAATCACGCTCACCTTAAGTACATATGAATGTACAGAAAAATAAATAAAAAGCAATGTACAGAAAAATAAATTAAAGACCTAATCAAACACTATTAACATTGGACAACAGCAATTATTATATGATGCAATCAAACTAATAGCAAAATGTGGTAGCTCTGTTTGTTGTTTCAGGGTTAGCATCATCTGAGGTCCTCTGAGGGGTTGACATCATCTCTTCTCAGGTGTTCTGGACAGTGGCAGAAACAGAGAAACATAATTAGCATAGCTGTTTTACAACCAAGCAAAATTAATTTGTTTAATCTAAGCTAAAGTGCATCTGACCAGAAATAACTTCAGTACACGATTATGGGATGCATTAATTGAATGCTTGTCCAAAGAGGTGTGTCTTTAATCTAGATTTAAACCGATTTAATCTAGGCTATTACTGAGTTTTGGAGTTAAATGCAAAAAAGCTCTACCTCCTTTAGTGGACTTTGCTATCCTATGTGCTACCAAAAGTTTTGTGACCTGCATGGTAGAAGACTAGTTAGATATACAGAAGCTAAACTATTAAGTTCCGTATCAGTTACAAAATATTATTACTTATCTACAAGGCCCTTAATAGGTATCCAGTGCAGAGATTGTACAATTGGGGTAATATGATCATATTTTCTTGACCTGGTAAGGACTGTATCCACTACATTTAGGATTACCTGTAGATTGTCTATTGAAGATGCAGGATAACCACCTAGCAGTGCATTGAAATAGTCCAGAGGTCATGAATGCATGAACTAGGTTTTCTGAATCAGAAGTAGGTAAAATGTTTCGTAGCTTGGCAAAGTTTCCAAGATGGAAGAATGCTGATTTTGTAACATGGGAAATATGATTTTCAAAAGACAAGTTGCTGTCTTTTATAACACCCAGATTTTTGACTGTAGAGGAAATAACAGTACATCCGTCTTGCTCCAAATTGTAATCCAAGACATTCTGTTTACTGTTTTTTGGTCCAAAAAGTAATATATCATTCTTATCTGAATTTTAATAGAAAATTATTTGTCATAAAATCTTTAACATTTTGAACACACTCTGTTAGCTTAGATAATTTAGAAGTTTCATCTGGTCTTGATGAGATATATAGTTGAGTATCATCAGCATAACAGTGGTAACTAATTACATATAATATTACCAAGGGGCAACATGTATACTGAAAATAACAGAGGATCTAGGACAGATCCTCGTTGCACTCCATATTTTACTGGTGATAATTAAGATGACTGCCCATTTAAATAAACAAAGTGGTTGCGATCGGACAGGTACTGTAGGATCTAAACCAACTTAAAACCTGCCCTGGAATACCTGTATAGTTTTGTAATCGATTTATGACTGAACAGCAGCATGGCCTTCTCCGCAGCGATATACTCACCATTGGTCCCCTTCAGTACCAAGGTCAGTGAATTTGAGCTAGGGGTTTGGGAAGGTTACAACCTCAGCATAGCTTTTGCTTCTTAGCAATTGCAGCGCCACAGGGTTGTGATGGTGTTCAGGTTGTGGTGTTTTCCATGGACCCCAAATGTCATTCAACATAACTGTAGGGACCAACAGACAGGGAATGTCTCAATTACATATGTAACCCTTGTTCCTGATGGAGGGAATGGAGACATTCTGTTGCCAGGACACATTCTTGGGTCCAAAGTGTAAAACCTAATGAGTGGATGTGTGTTGTTTCCTTGTATATACCAGTAGGCACAGGGAGTTTGCCCAGCATGCAAAATCCACTTGCCAATTTTCATTGCCGTTTTCTCTTTAACTCAGAGATGTTTGGCCTCCCAAGTGAGACCCCATATTTCATTCGACATAACGTCTCTGTTACCTCCATCAGGGAATGAGGGTTACGTACATAACCGAGATGTTTCCAATTCCCATTGCTTTTTTTGTCTTACAATTATTTGCATGTTAAATATATGTTGGTTTTTTCTGCCTTACCAACTTTTAACCATTTGGCCACATTACTTTGAAACAATGGTGTCACATTATGTATTGATTTTAGTTTATAGAGCTGACAGAAAATAAGACGTGTGCTGAAAGTAAAATTGTTTACAGATATTAAGCTTTTAAATGCAAGGAGATATTTTATTGGGAATATTTTATCTGTGTGTTACTTGCCATTTCTTTGTAATTAATTATGACATTTAAAAGCAAAAACTGTTATTATACGATTTTTTTCAATAAACTATATCAAGTTTAAATAATATTTAATTGTGTATATATATTTATATACTTTTGTTTACTACAGGTTTTTTCAATATTAGTCGATATGTTTCCAGATAATCCTTATTTTAAGAAATATTAAAGCTAACTTACTTTACTTCGATATAATGTAACCAACAGTGATAATGGCATTGGTAAATAGTTAGTAATAGTTTCTTCTAATAGCAATAGCTTCTTCTATTTTGTATTTATTTGCATATTATATTTTGATTGGTCCTGTGACATATTTAGTTTATCTATTTCATGTTTACAATAAAAAAAGCCTAAAAATTTCACTTGGACACTGAAAGTGGCATTTCCATCTGAATATTTAAATCTAGTTACATTGTGTGCATTGACTGGATTTTTTGATCACAACTGTAGAGACATGTAACAAAAAAAAAAAAAACCTTTGTTGTGACATTTGCAAAAATTAAGAGAACATCTGTTTATTCACCATGGAGACAGTGTGGCTGTTTTTTTTGCCTCAGTCTGCAGTGTGGTTGATTTACAAATTGTGTCTAATCCATATAGAATTACCTGATTTATTAATCATAAAACCTGATAAACCATTTCATATCCCTGACTAGATTGACATCTTGTATTGTTGTTTTAATATCCCTGTCTCAGTTTGTGTAGGTAACTCTCTTAAAATAAACACTTTTTAGTCAGCAAATATGACGTCATTTAATGTATTTGCATTCGGGGCTCCAGATATGAATATTTTGCATCCCCCTGTGAAACAAATGGACTAGGAAGGTAAATTTGGGCGACTACATCTATAACCCTCACAGATCAGGTTTTTTTCTGAACTTATCACTGCAGACTACAGGAAAAAAAGGTAAAAAATATTATTTATATTGTTTGTTTGAAATACATTGATACAGTTTTTTGTTTAATGTATGTCATCATAAAGTTCACACACTTTAATTTCTACATACTTAAAAATAAAGGTTCCAAAAGAGGGTTTTCACAGAGATGCCATAGAAGAACCAATTTGGGCTCACCAAAATAACATTTTAGTAAACAGTTCTTTAAAGAAGCATTTTTTTTTTCATTCATAGTGTGATGAATATTTTAATAATTTGAAGAAAAGTTTTCTGCTAAAAAGAATGGAAAGGTTCCACAGATGTTCAAGTTTCTTTGTGGAACCATCAATGCCAATAAAGAACCTTAACTTTTAGAATGCATTCCACCATATAATGAAAACTGTGTCTATTGAAAAATTTATTTGTATTGTTGATTTATTATTGATTTGATGTTCATTTTAATTTGTATCTCAAATCCATAGATCTAATATTGTTTTTTTTTGTTTGTTTTTTTTTTTTTTTTTTTGAGTGCACACAGTGAAGAGATGGACTTCTACAGTGAGATCTTCACCACTGATAAGTCAAACTCTTCTGAGCTCCTCTTTTTCAATGCTACATGGCCGGAAATTAGTGATTTAGAAGCGCTGGTAATAGCGTACATCACCGCTCTGTTGAGTGTTCCTACCAACTCCTATGTGATATGGCTTATAGTTACAGGAGCAGGGAATGGACTGGCGGCCGAATTATTCAGTCTCAACCTTGCAGTCTGTGAGGTCCTCCTCTGTTTAAACTCTCTCTGCACATTTTTCACTGACTTTATAATACCGTTCCTGCTTATGTATTCTGTACTAGGACTCTCCCTCACTGGTCGTACTCTGTGTCAGTGTCTGTGTTGAGTGTTACCTTGTAGTGGTTCATCCTGTAAACTTTCTGAAGTTAAAACCTCTCAGATATAGAGTGATCTGTATATAGGTTTAAAATAGATATAAATCACTGTTGTTGTTTGGACTTCCATTTTAGCTTTCTGTAGGCTCCTTGTTTTGCTTGATAATTTAAACAACTTTGATCTGATATATGGTTTTATAGTGTCACAATTCGTCCTTTATCTCTCCATCCAGATGTTCTGTTGTTTAGCTGGACCAGGAGAGAGAGGGAGAAACAGAGAAGAGGAAAACCACATGAAGAGAAAAGTGTTTAATGTCAGCATTATAATTACTGGGACCATGCTTATCATATATACGCCTATTATTATTTTCTATATTATTGTTATTTCAGAGTTCCTTTCCCTGAGTTATGATGCTTCTTATATAGTCTCAACTATTGACCGTATTAGCTTTTCATTGTGTGGTTTGGTGCAGGCTCTTCTCTTTATCCATCGGGTGGGAAAACTGCCCTTCACCAAATGTAAATGATTCTAGTTTTATAATAGTTTGAGCTGTGTACAATTTTAAAGTTATGGGAACAGTCAGTTCTACCAGAAAGACTCAGGAGGTGAAGATACAACTCAAAAGTATTTACAAACCCAATACAAAGAACATAATTATTTTGGCATAGGTCCCATCCATAGCTTGAATCTAAAGTTGTTGATTCCAGCTATTCTTGCCGAAGACTAAGGCAGGGCAGAGCCTACCCCCACATGGACAGGGCCGACCTAGTGGTGGTGGGGAGGCAGTATCTGCAAACACAATGAAGGGTGAGTAGTGGGCTTTTATACTCCTTGTGTTGAGTTGCCGATAGGCTAGATCTATTAGCAATATGTGACATGGCTTTAAGTTTTCCTAGTGATTGCGCTTACGCTTCCATTTCAGTGTTTTATATATATATATATATATAAGTTATGAGTGATATAACAGACTGCAAGAAATATTTGTATACACGTTGTTAAGCAATTATTGTGAAACTAGTTCAGCTAATTAGTCATAATGCAGAGATACTCTGAAGTTCTTCTTTCTATAATTAGTAGGAAAGAGGAGGAGATGATCAGTTCACATGCACTCCGTGCTGCAGTTTGAAATGAGGCAGCTGTCATGATCTGCAACTCACTCAATCAGTCAACATTAAACAGACGGATTCATCCAAAAATAAATAAAATAACAGAAAACACTGTCCCCCACTATTAGGAAAACTCAAATAATTCAATAATTTTGTATAAGTTATAATAAGTTATTTATGCAAATGAATCGATTCACGAGTCAGATTTCAATAAGTAAAATCTAAATAGGTCTATGCTATGTGAGATCTCATTCTAAGACACACTGCGTTTTGAAAAACAGTTCCTGTCCAACACGGTCTCACCCCTCATTGTCACGTATCGACGCTTGGTCATTGACCTCTGGTGTCGACATCCGAGGCAGAAGGTACCCCCTTTGCGTCACTTTTAAATGTAGAGGGCCAATGTAAATCAATGTGTATCCCTCACCTTTGGATTCAGCCTCTTGGCAGCTTCTCCTGAATCAACATTGAGCTTCGAGTTCAAGTTCCCTGTTAATTCTAGCAGCTTTCTGACAGAATTGGTGAGAATCTGATTCTGAGTTTTAAAAACAGGCCATGATGAACCACAGAAAGAGACAGAGCAAAACTGTGTGAATGAATCGTGGATTACAGTTACAGTGGATTACAGTGGAAAGGAAAGGAAAGGAAAGGAAAGGAAAGGAAAGGAAAGGAAAGGAAAGGAAAGGAAAGGAAAGGAAAGGAAAGGAAAGGAAAGGAAAGGAAAGGAAAGGAAAGGAAAGGAAAGGAAAGGAAAGGAAAGGAAAGGCTTGGGGGGAGACCTTTACAAGATATGGCTTCTTAAAAGAGCTGCTGGATTACAGGTTGTTGTGGAGTGTGATCTGATATTACTGCAAAAAATATTTAATTTAAATCATTTCACAAAAAGGTATTAAAGGCATGGCAAACATTGTGGTTACTGCGGTTTACAAATAGTTTACAGTAAAAACACAGTTACTGTGGTAAAAGCATGGTAATTGTTGTTGTTACTGTGGTTTAACTACAAATACCCCAGTAAAACTATGGTTACTGACATAAACCCATAGTACTGTAAGTGTAGTGGTTATGTGCTTTAACTACAAATACCACATAAAAATACAGTCACTTTGGTAAAACCATGATAAGTGCTGTGTTACACTGTGCTTTCGACGGTACAGTTACTATGGTAAAATGACAAATGCTGTGATTAACATACGTAACAATACCACAGTAAAACTACATTTAAAGTGGAGCATGGCATATGTTGTAGTTAACGTGCATGCCTTACAAAAATTAAAAATACTATAGTAATTTAAAGTAAATAATAAAACCATAGTTAATTTTCTTAAGGGATTGATTACACATGACATGTTCGAGTGACAGTTACAATGGTAAAAATATGGTAAATGTGTGGACTTTTTACATGATTCCTTAACCTTACCTGTACGTATAACGGATATGGATATGCGTCTTGAAGTGATCTATATCCATCTTTTAACGCACTATAAGGTGAAGGATTTACATGGAAGTTTATCGGATGGCCCTCTACGTTTAAAAGCGACGCAAAGGGGGTACCATGTGCCTCGGATGTCAACGCCAGAGGTCAATGACCAAGCGTCGATACGGGACCATGAGGGGTGAGACCGTGTTATCCTGTCTTACTATACAGTAAAAAAAAAATTTTACCTACAGCTGCTGCTTTTATTTACTCTAAAATAAAATAAAAATGTTTTTAAAAGCCTACGATTGTTTAAAGTACCTTAACATAGTGAACAACACATCACAACCCATTTGTCAAGTCAATGTATGCTTCATAATAATGGAATAAGGTTTATCAGTACTGCACACTATTGGCCAAATGATAGTCAAGCATCATGTTTCTCTGTAACCCAATAATCTTACAGGACCAGTACTAGGCATAGGTGAACTGGATGGTTGCCTAGGTCGCTACCAGCTGGAGGGGGCGCCAATGAGTGCACACACTGCTATTATATTTTAGCAGGGTTGTGATAAAGTGGCACGGCCACCCTGAAATATGATTGCCACTTCTACTGGATCCCCCAACATCACTGGGCTAGAGTACTGTCAATCTGAATTTGCCTCATCACTCAAAACACTGTTTGATCAGTGGGCTCTGTCAGTGCTTTGGCAAGTTCAAAGGCCAATTTAAAATACTGGTACAGTAAAAAGTGCACAAAGTCAGTATTTTGTTTAGATATTATTTGCAGATTAAAAAATATTGGTAAAGCAAAATTCTCTAATTCACAAGATATATATACATATATATGCATATATGTATATATATACATCAAAAAAATGTATACAACGTCAAAATATTGGATCAATTCATTCACTTCTAACAGTGCTTAAAGTGAGCAGTATCATACACACATAGGGCAGAGAATCACGTTACTGTATTTAAAGGGGAAGGTGACGTGTCAATGTGTAACAAAGAAATACTGTAAATAGCTGCATTCTATAGTGTAATACTTTTTTATTTTTATTTTACATCTAAACAAGCAATCAAGTGAAAAAATAGTAAAATGTAAAAATCTCATAAGTGTGTTCATTACAAATAAATGGATTATTAAAACTACAAAAGCATTTCAGTTAGAGGCAGTGAGTGAATCCCTTTTTTCTTTTATCATGTGATTATCATTAATGCGACAGGCAGCCACTCATACAGAACTGACAGTACACACATCAATGCAGGTTTCATACTATCTAAAAATGTTCATAATGCTGTGATGTTTTAAACAAATTTGCCTGTATCTGTAATTGATAGGGATCCTATCCTTATTTTATTTGCATGTTCGAAACTAAGTCTTTGAGATTCACATGCTATTAAAATGAAATCCACAATTGTTCCATGCAAAGCATCTCAGGAGATACGTAGAAGCAACATTTGTAAATTATACAAAGAAGTCTATTATATCTTAAAAAGAAACGAAAGACAGGACACGGGTAAAAGGGATAAAAAAAAGGAAAATTCTGACATCATTAAATCACCCTCAAGTTGTTCCAAACCTGTAGTAGTTTCTGATGAACACACAAGAAGATGTTCTGAATAATGTTGGTAAGAAAACAGTTGCTGGTAGCCATTGACTTACAATAATAAAAAATACTATGAAAGTCAGTGGCTACCAGCAACATTCCTTATTTTTTTTCCACAGAAGAAGTAAATTCATACTGGTTTGGAACACCATGAGAATTTCAAATAATTGGAAAAATTCCAAATTTGTATAAAACATCACTGACCTTGATATAATCACTTTTATCTGAACATGCAGTCACCTTTAAAAACCACATGCAAAGCATATGTAGTCTTTATGAGTGTTATTTTATTACATTATACAGTTTACATTTGAACCATGTATATTTTCATTTATCTGTATTTGCATGTCATTCATTTACTGTTGACATTCCTGTTGTTCATCCATTTCATTGTAAAGTATGAGACCTGTGGTGTCTATCTGGCTACTGGAATATCACATCTCAGGTTATGATCTCTTCATTCATTCTTATGGTAATTCCAAATTTAAGTTTGCATTAGGTTAAACTACTTGATATGTTATAACACTGATAAAAGTTTTGATGTGATTTTTCATGTGCAACTTCAAAATTTTTGTTTTTAGATAAAGCTGTATGGATTTGTTACATATGTATCTGTATGCAGGTAGGTATATAGGTAGACAGATAAAGATCATGTTAAAGATTACTTTTAAAGATAAGAGTCATCTGACTTGGGACATGTAACTTACAATGATGAGGACATTGCAATGTATTCCTGTTCCCAATACCTATTGCTTTTTCGTCTTACATTTATTTGCATACTAAACGATGTTGGTTTTCTCTGCCTTACCTAAATTTAACCATTTGGCCACATTACTTTTCAGCAATGGTGTCACATTATGCACTGATTCTAGTGTATAGAGCCAACAGAAAATAAGACATGCTGATTATCAAAAAAAAAAAAAAAACTTTTAATTTACGAATGTTAACCTTTTAAATGTAAGGAAAGATTTTATTGGGAGGACATCATCAAGAATTAATTGAGGACATTAATGAACACAGTGAACTTTAACTTTACATATGTTGACAAATTAACCACATTGTTAAAGATCTTTTGAAAGTTGTAAATCAATATTTAAATCTGTGTGTTACTTTACATTTCATTTTACAAGCAAATTCTTAGTGTAAAATGTTATTATACCTTTTTTTTCAATAAACTATATGAAATGTATAGAATATTTAATTATATACTTATATACTTTTGTATAGTACATATTTATGTTTTTCAGTATAAGTCAATATGTTTCCAGATAATCCTTATTTTGAGAAACATTAAAGCCAACTTATTTTACTTTGATAGAAAGTTTAGAATTTAACCAAAACTGATCATTGAACTGGTTTATTTAATAGTGTATTCTATTTTGTATTTATTTGCATATTACATTTTGATTGGTCCTGTGACATTTTTTATTTACCTATTATAAGTTAACAATAAAGAAAGCCTAAATATTTTACTTGGACACTGGCACTGGGATTTTCATATGGACATGTAAATGTAGTTACATTATGTGCTGTGAGAAATGTGACAAAAATCTTTGTTGTGACTTTTGCACAAATTAAGAGCAAATCTATGTTAATTCACCATGGAGATAGTGTGGCTGGTTATTTGTTTTACAAATTGTGTCTAATCCATATAGAATTACCTATTTTACTAATCATAATCCCTGATAAACCATTTCATATCCCTGACTAGATTAACATCTTGTATTGTTGTTTTAATATCCCTGTCTCAGTTTGTGTAGGTAACACTCTTAAAATAAACACTTTTTAATCAGCAAATATGATGTCATTTAATTTATTTGCATTCGGGGCTCCAGATATGAATATGTTGCATCCCCTTATAAGACAAATAGACTGGGTAAATTTGGGCGCCTACATCTATAACCCTCTCAGATCATTTTTTTTTCTGAATTCATCACTGCAGACTACAGGGAAAAAGGTAATAAAGATTATTTATATTGTTTGTATGAAATACATTGATATATTTTTTATGTAGGTCATCATTAAATTCACACTCTTTAATATATACACCCTTAAAAATAAAGGTTCCAAAAGAGGGTTTCCACAGAGATGCCTTAAAAGAACCACTTGGGCTCCAAAAATTAACATTTTAGTAAGCAGTTCTTTAAAGAAGCATTTTGTTTTTTCTTAGTGTGATGAATATTTTAATAATCTGAAGAAATGTTTTCCACTGAAAAGAATGGAATGGTTCCACAGATGTTGAAGGTTCTTTGGAGAACCATCAATGCCAATAAAGAACCTTTACTTTTAGAGTGCATTCCTCCATACTGTATACTAAAAACTGAACATGTTTATAAAAAAGTGGGTAATGGAGTAATTTTAACTTGTATCTCCAATCTATAGATCACAGTTGGGTTTTTTGAGTGCACACAGTGAAGAGATGGACTTCTCCAGTGAGATCTACACCACTGATAAGTCAAACTCTTCTGAGCTCCTCTCTTTCAATGCTACATGGCTGGAAATTAGTGATTTTGAAGCGCTGGTAACAGCATACATCACCGCTCTGTTGAGTGTTCCTACCAACTCCTATGTGATATGGCTTATAGTGACAGGAGCAGGGAATGGACTGGCGGCAGAATTATTCAGTCTCAACCTTGCAGTCTGTGAGGTCCTCCTCTGTTTAAACTCTCTGTTCGAATTTTTCAGCAATTCAATTATAATAGTGGCCCTGTTTCATTTTTCCGAACAAGGATTCGCCTGCACTGGCCGACCTCTGTTTCAGTGTCTGATCTGTGTTGAGCGATACCTGGCAGTGGTTCATCCTGTAACCTTTCTGAAGTACAAACCTCTCAGATATAGAGTCATCTGCACTGTTGTTGTCTGGATTACCATTTTTGCTTCCTGTGGGATCCATATTTTGCTTGATCATTTAAACATCACTGAGCTGATTTATGGTTTTATAGTGTCACAGTTCGTCCTTTATCTCTCCATCCAGATGTTCTGTTGTTTAGCTGTTCTCAGAGCTCTGAAGCAGTCAGGACCAGGAGAGAGAGGAAGAGACAGAGAGGAGGAAAACCCCATGAAGAGAAAAGCATTTAATGTCATTGTATTAATTACTGGGTCCATGTTTATCATATATGCTCCTACTATTATTTCCTATATTATACTTATTACAGAGCTCTTTTCCATGAGTTCATATAACGATTCTTATGTAGCCTCAGTTATCTCTCGTATTAGCTTTTCATTGTCTGGTCTGGTGCAGGCTATTCTCTTTATCCATCGGGTGGGAAAACTGCCCTTCACCAAATGTAAATGATTCTAGTTTCATAATAGTTTGAGCTGTGTACAATTTTAAAGTTATGGGAACAATCAGTTCAGTTGTTGTTTTGTTTGTTTGTTTGTAGTTATGAGTGATGTAACAGACTGCAATAAGTATTTGCATACAGTTAAGCAATTATTGTGAAACTATTCCAGTTAGTTATAATGTATAGCTAAACTAGACTCTGTCTTTACTTCCGAAAATCAGTTAGCTATTCTATACGTTTTTTTATTATTATGCAAGTAACATAAGGAGGCAAAATATTCATGTTCTGTGTTTTTGATACTGCTCTGTCTAATCCAGCAGTATGCTAGATGTAAACTATTAATAAAATATATGTAAATGCAAAAACATAAATAATAAAAGTGTGATGAAACCGTAATGAACAACTTTTTTTATTTAAATATATTTCACATGGTTCATCATTTTGGGTCGTTTTGACCCAGAAGCACATTTTCTGCATTTTTATTGACCAAATTAGGAGACCTATTCAAACCTAAATACAAAATTGTTAAACATTATTAAAATAATTATTATATTAAAATAATTATTAAATAAATAAAATAATGTATATTACATATATTTAACATTATATTTACGTTATTTTATCAATATGCTCTACTCTGATGTTTTTTTATTTTATTTATTTTTTTATATAATTGGTAGGAAAGAGGAGGAGATTATCAGTTCACATACACTCTGTACTGCAGTTTGAAATGAGGCAGCTGTCATGATCTGTCCCTCCAACATTAAGCAGACTGATTAATCCAAAAATAAATAATACATGAAATAACAGAAAACAATGCTTGTCCTGTCTAATTGTAAATTTTTTTTACAGCTGCTACTTTTAGTTACTTCAAGGTTTTTAAAGGACTATAATTGTTTAAAGTACCTTGATGTACAGATACTCATCACAACCCATTTTTCAAGTCAATGTATGCTTCATAATAATGGAATAAGGTTTATCAGTACAGAGCATTATTGGTCAAATGATAGACAAGCATCATGTTTCTCAGCTACCCAATAAACTTAATAACTCTTGAAAAAAATAGTTTTCTTTGAATGCAGCTATGCTTCATAATGCTGTGATTTTTCTCAGAGATTCACAATCCATTTAAAGAAGTCCACGATTGTTCTACACAAAGCATATTAATATATATATGGACGTTTTTAGCAATATTTATAAATGACATAATATCTTAAAAAGAAATACAAAAACAGATCAGAGGTTAAAGGTATAAAAAAAATCAATTCTGTTATCATTTAATCAGCCTCAAGTTGTTCCAAACCTGTAGTAGTTTCTGTTTGAATAATTTTGGTAACCATTTGCTGGTATCCATTGACTTACTATTCAATTCAATTCATTTCAATTCAAGTTTATTTGTATAGTGCTTTTTATGATAAAAAATCACTGCAAAGCAACTTTACAGAAAATTTAGTTTCTGCAATATTTACTAGTATCTTATCAGAGGTAACAACAGTTTATGTACATACAGTAGTGCAGAAATGTATGGAAAATTCAATTAAAGACGTAATCAAACAGACAATGATCACTATTAACAGCAATTATTTTATGATGCAATCAAACTTATAGCAAAACGTGGTAGTTCTGAATGTTGTTTCAGGGTTAGCATCATCTGAGGTCCTCTGAGGGGTTGACATCATCTCTTCTCAGGTGTTCTGGATTCATACTGAAGCTTGAGTAATCCTAGTTGCCAGAAACAGTGGCAGAAACAGAGAAACAAACAGAGACATAAGCATAGTTGCTGTTCCAACCAAGTAACATTAATTAGTTTAACCCAAGCTAAAGAATAATAATGTGCATTTGATCAGATATAACTACATTACAAGATTATGAGATGCATTATTTGAATGCTTGGCCAAAAAGGTGTGTCTTTAATCTAGATTTAAATAGAGAGAGTGTGTCTAAACCCCAAACATTATCAGGAAGGCTATTCCAGAGTTTGGGAGCCAAATGCAAAAAAGCTCTACCTCCATTAGTGTACTTTGCTATCCTGTGTACTACCAGAAGTCCAGAGTTTTGTGACCCTAGAGAGCGTGATGGATTGTAGCGTGGTAGAAGACTAGTTAGGTATGCAGGAGCTACTAAACCATAAAGGGCCTTGTAGGTTAGTAATAATAATTTCTAACTGATACAGAACTGAATAGATAGCAAGTGCAGAGACTGTAAAATTGGGGTAATATGATCATATTTTCTTGACCATTTTGGACTTCCTGTAGCTTGTTTATAAGATAAGATGGAAAATGCTGTTTTTGTAACATGGTAAATATGATTTTCTAAAGACAAGTTGCTGTTTAATATAACACCCAGATTTTTGACTGTAGAGGAAAGTAACCATATATCCGTCTTGCTCCAAATTGTAATCCAAGAGATTCTGTGTACTGTTTTTTGGTCCAATAATTAATATATAACACCCTGTTAGCTTATGTAATTTAGAAGTGTCATTTGGTCTTGTTGAGATATATAGTTGAATATCATCAGAATAGCAGTGGAAACTAATCCCGTATTTTCTAATAATATTACCAATGGGCAAGATGTATACTGAGAATAGCAGAGGACCTAGGACAGATCCATGTAGTACTCCATATTTTACTGGTAATAATTGAGATGACTCCCCATTTAAATGAACAAAGTGGTAGTGATAGCACAGGTAGGATCTAAACCATCTTAAAGCCTGCCCTTAAATACCTGTATAGTTTTGTAATCGATCTATGAGTATGTCATGATCTATAGTGTCAAACACACTACTAAGATCAAGTAAAACTAGTTATGAGATGCAGCCTTGGTCTGACGCAAGAAGCAAGTCATGTGTAACTTAAACAAGTGCAGTTTCTGTGCTATGGTGGGGAAATTCTTCATAGAGATAATTTTTTGGTAGGAAGGAGCACAATTGAACAGACACAATTTTCAAAAAAATGTAAGCCTTAAACGGAAGATTTGAAATAGGTCTGTAATTTGCCAGTTCACTAGGATCAAGTTGTGATTTCTTAATAAGAGGCTTAATAACCGCCAGCTAGAATGGCTTTGGCACATGACCTAAAGATAACGACAAGTTAATAATATTAAGAAGCGGTTCTTCTGCTAAAGGTAACAACTGTTTCAGGATTTAGTGGGTACAGGATCTAACAGGCATGTTGTTGGTTGAGATGCAGTGATAAGTTTATTTAGCACTTCCTGTCATGTATTCATACCCCTTATTTATTCATATTTTTTTCACATTTTGTTTTGTTGCTGCCTTATGTTAAACTGCTTCAAATTTGTTTTGTTCTTTCTTTAGGTTTTTTTTTTTTTTTTCACAAGAATCTATACTCCATACACCATAACCGTAAAGCACAAAAAAAAAACAAAATTTCAAATTCAATTGAATGGGTATGATTTGAGAAGGCACAAACATCTAAATAAAAGGTCTAACAGCTGATAATGCAAATCAGAGCAAAAACCAAGGACTGAGGTCAAAAAAACTGCCTGTAGAGCTCAGAAACAGGTTTGCGTCATGCCACAAATCTTTGAAAGAGTTCAGAAAAAAAAATCTGCATTATTGAAGGGTCATAGAAGCAGGTAGTCTCTGTTACCCTTAATGTAAAAAATGTGAAACAACTTCCTAGAGCTGGCCTCCTGGCCAAACTGAGCAACTGATGGAGAAGGGCTTTGGTTAGTGTGGTGACCAAGAACCTGTTAGTCACTCTAGTTTAGCTCCATGATCATATGTGGAGATAGGAGAAATCTAAAGAAGGACAAACATTACTCCAACACTCCACCGATCCAGTCTTTATGGCGGTGTGTCCAAACTCAATCCTCTCTTCAGTTAAGACACATAAAAACATGCTTGGAATTTACTAAAGGACCCTCAGACTCTGAGAAACAAGATTATCTGGTCTGAAGAACCTCAATTCTAAACATCATGTTTGAAGAAAACCAGCTCTGCTCATCACCTGCAGAGTACCATCCCAAAAGTAAAGTGTGCTGGTAGCAGTCTCATGCTGTGGGGCTTTTTTTAAGGGGCAGGGACTGGGGGACTCATCAGAGTAGAAGAAAAGCTCAGTGCACCTAAATATTGAGATAGCCTTAATGAAAACCCAGACCAGAACATTCAGAACCTCAGACTTGGCAAAATGTTTACCTTCCAACAGGACAATGAACCTAAACACACAGCAAGAGTTGCTTATAGGCAACTATGTGAATGTCCATGAGTGGCCCAGCCACAGCCTGAGCTTGAACCCAATCAAATATTTCTGGAGAAACCTGAAAATGTGCATCTGCCTCCATCCAACCTGACAGTGTTTAAGAGGGGAAGAGGCGAGGAGAAGAATGGCAGATAATTGCCAAATGCTGATGAACAGCTAATTAATTTATGAACACTGTTGGGAACATTACTTTAAAAAAAAAAATTACTCTATAGTAAAAGTAACTCGTTACCAGTGAAAGTAACGTCTCAGTTACGTATGGTAATCCCTCGTTCCCTGAAGGGGGGAATGGAGATGCCACGTCGGTGACCGATGCAAAATGGGATATAGCTTCGATAGACCAATCTACTTGGAGTGTAAACTAAACGAGCCAATGCACATTGGCATGCAATTATTGCATCCAGCTGATCACAGCGTGACTATAAGGCAGCAGGTGCAATGCATACCAGGTTTTTGCTGAGGAGCCGAGCTGGACACCCACAGCTCAGCGTCAGTGCAGCAACCATGGGGATGGGACGGGATGTGGCATCTCAGTTCCCTCCTTCAGGGAACGAGGGTTACCATACGTAAGGAGATGTTCCCTTTCAGTCGGTCACTCTCAACGCCATGTATGTGACCGACGCAAAATGGGATCTACTAAAGTGCCATGGGTGCTGCCCCTTCCAGTGCCCTGTGTGAGCCGCCTGTGCCCCTATTAGGTGTAGGCCAGGGCTCAGAACAAGTAGTTCCACTCACCATTGTCAAAGCACTACCTCACTGGGTGAGATTGGATAACACTGGGAAAACGTACCCGTTCCACTTGGAAAAGGGACGCTGCAGATGCCCCATACTTCCCGAAGGAGGTCTCGGGAGCAAATACACATATAACATCCCTTTAGGTGTATATGGAGAAATTTGAGGTGATTAAAACCCCATTGGGAAGTCATAAGTCTACAGGGGAAACACGGGCTATAAGGCTATACCATGGACTATACACATACAAGTACTGCTTAGTTCTAAGTACGGAACCCAGCCATCCATGGTTCTCACAGATTCATCATGAAGGCCTGGCACTGGATGTTCCGCCTCGTCAAGCTGCCTAGGGTGATGGAGTATCTCAACAGGGTCTACAGTACTATAATGGGCTCCTCAATGGCCTTCCCAAAAAGACCATTAGACAGCTGCAACTCATCCAGACACTGCTGCCAGGATTCTGACTAGAACCAGAAAATCTGAGCATATCACACCAGTCCTCAGGTCCTTACACTGGCTTCCAGTTACATTTAGGATTGATTTTAAAGTACTTTTACTTGTATATAAGTAACTAAGTAACCTAGGACCAAAATATATTGCTGATATGTTCACTGAATATAAACCTAACAGAGCACACAGATAACTAGGATCAAGTCAGTTTGAAATACCAAGGGTTCACACAAAATGAGGGGAGTCCACCTTTAGGTACTATGCTGCCCTCAGTTGGAATCAGCTTCCAGAAGAGATCAGATGTGCTAAAACACTAGTCACATTTAAATCTAGACTCAAACCCCATCTTTTTAGCTGTGCATTTATTGAATGAGCACTGTGCAATGTCCGAACAGATTGCACTATATTTTCACTGTTTTATTTTATTTTATTTTTTTTATGTAAAATCATTTTCTAACAGTTTTTAAATATTGTAATCATTTAAAAAGTTTTAAAATTGCTTGTTTTATTATTTTTTTTCTTCATGATTATTTTACTTTCTTTTATGTAAAGCACCATACCATTACCATTATGTACGAAATGTGCTATATAAATAAACTTGCCTTGCCTTACAGTATGGACACTCTAGAGCAGTTTAAGCAACCCGACACTAACCGGGTCCTCAGAATTACCTGGTAGTCAGCCGGCCCAAATTCTAGGCACGAATCGTCAACTGAGTATGCATGCAGGTCCCCTACCCTCTTGATGGAGGCCAGTGCAAGCAAGAGCAGATTTTTCAATGAAAGAAACTTTAGCTCAACTGAATGCAAATGCTTGAATGGGCCCTGCAGTAGTGATTTAAGCACTAGAGTCAGGTCCCAAGAGGGCATAGAGGTTCTAAGGAACCTGACGATGAGGTCATGCTTACTCAAAGACTTCCCATTCACGTGTTCATGGTATGCAGCAATATCGGCAACCTGGACTTTGAGGGTGGAGGGAGACAGCCTTTCCTCCAGCCCTTTCTACAGAAAGGACAGCATGACCAAAATTGGGCATCTTCGGGGTCTTCTTGGTGAGATACACCACTCGACAAACAGGTAACACTTCAAGGCGTAAGCGTGTCTCGTTGATGGTGCACTTGCAGAAGTGATGGTGTTCACTACCACTTGGGGTAGGTCACCTAGAACCTCCGCGTCCCTTCCAGGGACCAGACTTAAAGTTTCCAAAGGTCTGGATGCGGGTGCCAAACGGTCTCTGAGTCAGTAGATCCTTCCTCAGAGGAATCGGCCAAGGAGGGGCTGTCGCGAGGAGCACTAGTTCGGGGAACCAGGTCCGAGTGGGCCAATTCGGCGCCACCAGCAAGACTTGCTCCTCATCCTCCCAGACTTTGTACAGTGTCTGTGTGAGAGATTATTCCACTCGAGCCATACCCTCTCGGTGGCCCAGGGCCCAGCACGTTGCAAGAGGAGTGGTGGTCCCCAGAGGGTTGGTTCCCTGCTGGGTTTGCCACCACTGTGACCTTCAAACCAGCTGCGCTACTGCCGGAAGTGGTTCTCGTCTGTCGGTCGCCAGAACATGACACATCTACGAAAGCCACCTCAGCGTGCTTGTCGCACAGACACGTGAGGTAGTGATTGTGACCATCACCTGGTTCCAGGTAATGACCGCATCCAGAAACGCACAGGTTAAATGGCATCCTTATAAGTAAGATCCATCGTTTTTATAAGACGCACCTGTGGAGCTCTTTTAGAGGACATTTGCTCTCAGGAAATGCTCTTTTTAGAGCTGAGGCGCACAGGGGAGATGGTTGCTTGCAACACGACTGGGGTAGTGCATCCTGAAGTGTGCAATCCACTCGACACAGGACCACAATGAATTTGAAGTAGTGCTCACTAACTGTGTGAGCAAGGGGTGCGTTTGGATAACATAGTTTATTAAATCAATGCATAGTAACACACCGCATTAAACATCCAGTAATGTTAACGGCGTTGTAACGTTGGGAATAGTAATTACTTAGATTACCCCGTTATTGGAAAAAAATACATTGTTACCTAACGCTGTTCTTTTAAACAGCGATATTCCAAACACTGCTCACAACAGACCCGGAAGAGAAGACAATGCTGAATAAACAGTGGTGTCAAAAGTACTGGCATTCATTACTCAAGTAGAAGTATAGATACTAGGGTTTAAAAAGACTTTTGTAGAAGTTGAAGTATCAACTCAAGCTTTTTACTCAAGTAAAAGTGTAAAAGTACTGGTTTAAAAAACTACTTAAAAGTATAAAAGTAAAAAGTAAGGGGGAAAAAATGCCATTAAGAACAAAAGCTTAGGCCGCACCACAGGGGCCTATTGCGCACTACCCCACCACCTCAAAAAAAAAATTTTCTAAAGGCCATAGGCCATAATGACTATAATGTTATATTAAAATGTTCATGTTGAAAAATTTGGGATGCACTAGGCTTCTGGTTTCAGCCGCATATATGAAAATACAAAAATGGTGCACATCCCAAACATCCAATTAGGACGAAGGTGCAAGACAACTAAATGATATAGACAAATAAAGAAGTGAAGTCTGAACACTGAAAACTACTGCTCCAGAGGAATTTAATCAAGCAACGTTTCGACCTTCAGGTCTTCCTCAGCCGCATATATGCCCATTTAAAATGAACGCACTTTAGTACAATGCAAATACATTAAAGGACTAGAGATATGATGACTAGTTGCCAATAAGTATTGTTATGGTGCAAAAAGTCAAACTTCAGAGGCTTGTCATCAATAATTTTTTAATGGAATGTACATCCAAGATTAGCTGCAGGAATCTGCGAGGGCAATGGACAAGAACATTGGTGCAGGCTTAGTAACAATTACACTTGTATGGTTGTCTATTTACAGTAAACATTATAGTGCTGTCAAAATGAATGATTAATCCAAGTGATTAATCAAAAACTAAAACTGAAAAAGAAATCATAATCCTGATACTTTCTTGATTGATAGCTTCTTGTATTTGGTACATACGTCTGCTATGTCCAGTGTTCGGGGGGTAACGAGTTACAAAGTTGGCATAGCCTTCTTCTCACAACATTGTCAATCGCATCATCAATCGAAAACGCTAATTTATTAAAACGTCTCGCTACCGAACTACCTACAGTAGCTTAATTTGTGGAGGACGAAGAAAAAGCACTCATTTGGTAAATGAGCCAGTGAGAAATAATAACTTTTAAGTAGGGTCCAGTGCCTTTTCAATACTTTTAAAATGGTACCGGCTCCTAAACGGTGCCTGAACCGATACTTTTAAAAAAAGAACCACAAAAAAACTATGGATAACTTTAAAGAACATTACAAATATTTAAAATAAATCCATAGCTTGTTGTTCAAGTTGTGCTTCCCTTAATCTAAGGCTAATAAATGCATTTCACAATCTGGGTCATTATTTAATACAAATCCACACATGTTTCTGCTGTATCTCTGTCACTCACTCTGATATTTAGTCTTAAATCAGTTCTGTGAATTACTGTACGGTCATTCTTTATAAAGTAGCAACAATGTCGTTTTTAAAATACAGTACTGTGCAAAAGTCTTATGGAAAAATTAGTATTTTCTCCCCAAAAAGGGTTTTAAGCCAGGTATTTATATCTTTTGCTGTAGTGTGTCAGTAGGAAATATCAGTTTGCCATTAATTTGAATAATAATCTAGTGCGATTTTGAATGCACAAGCAGTCTGACAACGGCAAAATGAATGTTTGGAAATGTAATCTGACATTTTATACTGACACACTACAGCAAAATATATAAATAACTGTCCGAACACCATTCTTTTAAGTGAAAATACTAACGTGTCTAAGACTTTTGCACAGTAGTGTATGTATAAAGTACGTATGATTAAATTAAGTATATTTAAGTAAGTGTAATTAAAGTATGTGTTCGTTCATATGTGTTAAGGGCTAGATTTCCGCTGGAGGAAACGGCTGTGGTGTGATGAGCGAAAACTTTACAGTTGATGAGAAACCGACTGCTCCCCCGTGACCTTTTGTAAACTGTATTTATGACAAAGAACTGCACAGATATGGATATTCTAACAATCTATCGATAAACACATACCTTGTGTCCTCTGTTTGTTTAAGTGCGCATGCGCTGCTCCGTTCGCGGTCTGCGCCTCTGCGGATTGAAGAGCGCGCTGAAAGACGGGAGGAGACCTGTCTGACGCTGGTTTCATGTGAAATTTAAGCGGACTGACTCTGAGGCGATCGGATACCGGTTCCATACCCAACCCTACTTTTAAGAAATATATGTTTTGATAAACGAACCCAAAACTGTCTATGTCCTGGCTGGACTGTGATGTGATTTGTGTCACGTGCAGGTGCAATGTATCGCGTACAGACCAATAGGGTGTCGGAATGGTATATGTTTATACTTATAATCCAACCACAATCAAATTCACTCCATCCGGATGGCGCGATTTATCTGGATAGGTTTTTTTTTTTTTTTAATGATGACAAGCCGGCATGAAAACAAGCCGAAATGAAATAGCAGTAACGAAGCTATTTTTAAAATGTAAGGAGTAGAAAGTACAAATACTTGCCTGAAAATGTAAGGAGTAGAAGTAAAAAGTAGGCTGAAAAATAATCACTCAAGTAGAGTATAGATACCCCAAATTTATACTTAAGTACAATAACGAAGTATTTGTACTTCGTTACTTGACACCTCTGTGAATAAAGTCATAGTTTTGGCTATTTTTGGACCAAAATTTATTTCCGATTCTTCAAAAAATTCTATCTGACCCTCTGATGTCACATGGACTACTCTGATTATGTTTTTCTTACCTTTCTGGACATGGACAGTATACCGTACACACACTTTCAATGGGAGGACAGAAAGTTTTGGGACTAAATCTAAAATACCTTAAACTGTTTCCCGGAGACGAATGGAGGTCTTACGGGTTTGGAACGAGCGTCCCTTTAAGATATAATCCCTTTAAGATATTTAAGATATAACGGATCATATTTGCATGAATACTTAAATATATCTACCATACTTTATAAGGGTGCTTTGGAAGACAGTAAGTGCGAAGAAGCGAATGGAGAAAAGGTACTCCTTTCAGAAAACTGACAAATAAGGATACTTTTAGATGTTGAATTATTATTTGGAGCATTGGGATTGCTAGATGATTGCTTAACTCATTTTTGTTGAAAAATTAAGATTTTAGTGTTTCCATAATCAGTATTATATTATTTTAAATGGGATGGGAAGTACCAATAGAGATTTTGCCTAAGGCGTCGAACGGCTAGAAATGGTCCTGAATTTTCATGTCATTCATACAGAAGTGACAGTACCCACATAAATGTAGGTTTCATATTATCTTTAAAAAAAAGAAATCATGTTCTCTTTGAATGCAGCTATGCTTTATAATGCTGTGATACCTTAAACCAATTTGCCTGTATCTGTAAATGATAGGGTTCATATTTTGATTTTATTTGCATGTTCGAAACTAAGTCTCAGAGATTCACATGCCATTTAAATGAAATCCACAATTGTTGCATTGCAAAGCATCTCAGTAGATACGTGGAAGTTTTTATCAACATTTTTAAATGACATAAAAAATCTATTATTTCTATTATTAATAGCTAAATCTATTATTTCTTAAAGTGAAACACAAAGACAGGACACAGGTTAAAGGGATGTTGATAGAAGAATAGTTCATTTCTGTTAATCAATTACTTTAAAATGTTCATTTCAAATAATTGTTTAAAATTCTAAATTTGTCTACAATATCAGTGACCTTTGATATACCGGTAATCACCTTTATCTGAATATGCGCTCACCTTTAAATATAACATGCAAAGCATGTTGTTTTTACGACTGCTATTTTCGTACATTAAAGAGCTTAGATGTGAACAAGGTGCATTTTATATATCTGTATTTGCATTTCATTAATTTACTGTTGACATTCCAGTAGTTCATCCATTCCATTGTAAGTTTGCATTAGGTTAAACTACTTGATACTTGATATTGATATGGTTTTGTTTTTTGCCTTACCTACATTTAAACATTTGGCCACATTACTTTGTAACAATGGTGTCACAATGTGAATTAATGCTACTGTATATAGCAGACAAAAAAAATTACATGCTGCTTGTCAAAAAAAAAAAAAAAAACTTTTCATTAAAAGATGTTAAAGGGTTAGTTCACCAAAAATGAAAATTAGGCTGTGTTTTACTTACCCCCCAATGCATCCTAGATGTATATTACTTTCTTCTTTCAGATGATTCCAGTCCGAGTTATATAAAAAAAAATTCTGTGATCTTTCAAGATGTTTGATGACTCTGGGGTGTGAACAAAGGCCTTCTGTATCGAATCGATGCGTTCTGGTAAGAAAAAATATGCATATTCAGAAATTAATAATCACTCTAATGCAGGGTTTTTCAACAGACAACAGACTTGCTGGACATTCGGCACCACACATCTCCCGGTTTTCAACTATTCTGATGTTTTGCTGGACATTGTTGTCGGGGGAGCAGCTCCGCTGATCACACACTTCAGGAGGATGCGAAGACGGGGGAAAAGAGCTTTCACGTTCGTGAGACTCAGAAAACGCAGACTTCAAATGCGGTTGCCTAGCATCAATCTGCCAAATCTCTGCTCTCTACCCAACAAAACGGACGAACTCCTTCCCGGACAAATAAGGATTTCTCACACTCTGCTGATCTGTGTTTCACGGAAACCTGGCTGAATGACGCCATACCGAACAGCGTGCTCCATCTGCTGGGCTTTCAGCTGTTCTGTTCAGAGTGG
This sequence comes from Carassius auratus, assembly GCF_003368295.1. Lineage (NCBI taxonomy): Eukaryota > Metazoa > Chordata > Actinopteri > Cypriniformes > Cyprinidae > Carassius > Carassius auratus. The sequence goes on along the minus strand of NC_039288.1, from coordinate 16,317,400 downwards.
GCCGAAATGCAGAATCAACAGGGAAATCGCGCGGCGGCGGGACATGCTTTTACATCAACGAAAGGTGGAGTACAGATGTAACAGTGTTAAACAAGATGTGCTGTTCAGATCTAGAAGTGCAGTTTGTCAACTGCAAGCCTTTCTATTCGCCACGGGAGTTTCACTCGTTCATTCTGGTGAGTGTTTACATTCCTCAGCTAGCTACGTAAGCCTGGCTTTACAGAAACTCGCTGATCAGATCACAGAGACAGAATAACAACACCCGGACTCTGTTTTAATCATTCTCGGGGACTTTAATAAGCAAATCTTTCCAGTGAACTGCCAAAATACAGACAGCACATCACATGTCCCACAAGAGACAATAATATATTGGCTCACTGTTACACCACAATAAAGGATGCATATCACTTTGTTCAATGAGCAGCTTTGGGATGTTCTGATCACTGTGTGGTTCATCTTATACCGACCTACAGGCAGAAATTAAATCAGCTAAACCTGTATCAAGGACTGTAAAAAGATGGACTAATGAAGCAGAGCAGGATTTACAATCTTGTTTTGACCTCACTGATTGGAGTGTTTTTGAAGCTGCTGCCACTGATCTGGATGAACTCACAGAGACCGTAACATCATATATCAGTTTCTGTGAGGATATGTGCATTCCTACAAGGACTCATCTAAATTACAACAATGACAAACCGTGGTTCATTGCAAAACTCAGACAGCTCAGTCAGGCCAAAGAAGATGCTTACATAAAGGGGGACAATGTCTTATATAAACAGGCTTAATACACACTGGAAAGGAGATCAGAGTGGCAAAGAGGAATTATTCTGGAAAAATAAGGATTCCGTTCACTTCCAACGACTCAGCATCAGTGTGCAAAAGTCTGAAAGAGATCACCAGGTTGTAAAGAAGAACACCCATCACCTGCCCTGAACACATCTCCACACAACCATTCACACATTAACTACTCCTGCAACCCACCCTGAACACCTCTCCAAACAACCGTTCACACCATTCACAACTCCTGCAACCCATCCTGAACACCTCTCCAAACATCCGCTCTCACCATTCACACCTCCTGCATCCCCCCTCTCCCCCACACCTGCAATACAGATAAGCGAGGATGCGGTGCGCCAGGTTTTCCAGAAATAGAAAAGGAAAAAAGCACCAGGCCCAGATCGTGTTACACCAGCCTGTCTGAAATCCTGTGCTGTCCAGCCGGCCCCCATCTTCACACAGATCTTCAACAGATCGCTGGAACTGTGCGAAGTCCCTTCATGCTTCAAGCGCTCCACCATCATCCCCATCCCAAAGAAATTCAAAATTACAGGACTAAATACAAGCCTGTGGCTTTAACGTCTGTAGTCATGAAGTCATTTGAAAAACTGGTGCTGGCTCACCCGAAGGACATCACTGGACCCTTGCTGGATCCTCTTCAGTTTGCCTACAGAGGAAACCGGTCTGTGGACGATGCAGTAAACAATGGACTGCATTATGTTCTGCAACACCTAGACACCGTTCAGGGACATATGTGAGGATCCTGTTTGTGGACTTTAGCTCGGCCTTTAACACTATCATTCCAAACCTCTTCCTGCCCAAACTAACCTTCATCTGTCAGTGGATCAGCAGCTTCCTGACAGACAGACAGGCAGCAGCTAGTGAGGCTGGGAAAATACACATCCAGCACCCGTACAATCAGCACTGGAGCTCCCCAGGGCTGTGTTCTCTCCCCACTGCTCTTCTCCCTGTACACTAACGATTGCATGTCCAAGGACCCCTCTGTCAAGCTCCTGAAGTTTGCAGATGACACCACACTCATCGGCCTCATTCAGAACGGTGATGAGTCAGCTTACAGACAGGAGGTTAAAGAGCTGATTGTCTGGTGCACTCTCAACAACCTAGAGCTTAACACGCTCAAAACAGTGGAGATGATAGTGGACTTCAGGAGAAACCCCCCTGCTCTCCCCCAACTCACCATCATGAACAGCACTGTGACTGCAGTGGAGTCATTCAGGTTCCTGGGCACCAGTATCTCTCAGGACCTGAAGTGGGACATTCATATTGACTCTAGTGAAAAAGGCCCAGCAGAGTTTGTACTTCCTTCGCCAGCTGAGGAATAGCTACACTATTTATATTTATATACACATAGTTATTTATCTTACACACATACTTAGTGTGCACTTACGTTTTGCACATAATACCTGTATATACATAACTGCTTTTTGTAATATACCTGCCATACAATTGTCAATTTGTATATTGTCATTCCTTACCTAATTACTTGTATTTTTACTATTTCTACTTTTTTTGTTCTGTTGCTGTCATTCTGTTGAACTGCGGAGCAAAAACAAATTCCTTGTATGTGTTTATACATACCTGGCAATAAAGATCATTCTCATTCTGAAACCGGACGCATGAGGCATGGAAATGGCAAAAGCTGCATACAAACCTAAATACAACCAAAAAAAGAGCTACAGTAAAACAAAGTAGCTACAATAACCAGTTTATGTTAAAACAAAAAAACAAAAACAAAAAAACAAGGAAAGGCATGTCCTAAAAGGTTGAAAACACCTGCTTTAATGTAGCTATGTTGTATATGTTGTAAATAAAACAAACATTTCTACTTTAGAAATTCATATTTAATTCTGTGTTACTTGCCATTTCTTTGTAATTATGACATTTAAAAGCAAATTCTAAGTAAAAACTGTTATGATACCATTGTTTTCAATAAACTATTTGAAGGTTTAACTGTGTCCATATTTGTATACTATATTTTTTTTCAGTCAGTATGTTTCCAGATAATCCCTATATTTTCAGAAATATTACAGCTAACTTAGTTTTCTTTGATAGAATGTGTAAAACGTAACCAAAACTGATAATGGCATTGGTATATTTAATAGTGTCTACTATTTTGTTTTTATTTGCATATTATATTTTTACTATTATATATTATTATATATCATATTTTATTTATCCATTTCATGTTCACAATAAAGAAAACCTAAAAATTGTACTTGGACACTGGCTCTGGGATTTTCATCTGGACATGTAAATGTAGTTACATTATGTGCTGTGAGAGACTTTCCATCATGACTGTAGAGAAATGTGACAAAAATATTTGTTGTGACATTTGCATAAATTAAGAGCAAATCTATGTTAATTCACCATGGAGATAGTGTGGCTGGTTATTTGTTTTACAAATTGTGTCTAATCCATATAGAATTACCTATTTTACTAAACATAATCCATGATAAACCATTTCATATCCCTGACTAGATTAACATCTTGTTTTGTTGTTTTGATATCCCTGTCTCAGTTTGTGTAGGTAACACTCTTAAAATAAATACTTTTTAATAAGCAAATATGATGTCATTTATTGTATTTGCATACGGGGCTCCAGATATGAATATGTTGCATCCCTTTGTAAGACAAATGGACTTGGGAGGTAGATTTGGGCACCTACATCTATAACCCTCACAGATCATTTTTTTCTGAATTCATCAAGTGCAGACTACTGGAAAATAAGGTAATAAAGCTTATTGTTTGTATGAAATACATTGATACAGTATATTTTTTTAATGTATGTCATCATAAAGTTCACACTCTTTAATATATACACCCTTAAAAATAAAGGTTCCAAAAGAGGGTTTCCACAGAGATCCCATAGAAGATCCATTGTGGACTCCCCAAATAAACTTTTTTGTAAACAGTTTTTTAAAGAAGCATTTTTTAGTATGGAAGTGTTCCACAGATGTTCAAGGTTCTTTGTGGAACCATCAATGCCAATAAAGAACCTTTATTTTTAGAGAGCATTCCACCATATACTGAAACCTGAACATGTGTCTATTGAAAATTTGAATGTTTAGAATAATTTTAACTTGTATCTCCAATCCATAGATCCCAATTCTGTTTTTGAGTGCACACAGTGAAGAGATGGACTTCTCCAGTGAGATCTTCACCACTGATAAGTCAAACTCTTCTGAGCTCCTCTCTTTTAATGCTACATGGCCAGAAATTAGTGATTTTGAACCGATGGTAATAGCGTACATCACCGCTCTGTTGAGTGTTCCTACCAACTCCTATGTGATATGGCTTATAGTGACAGGAGCAGGGAATGGACTGGCGGCTGAATTATTCAGTCTCAACCTTGCAGTCTGTGAGGTCCTCCTCTGTTTAAACTCTTTGTTCGAATTTTTCAGCAATTCAATTATAATAGTGTCCCTGTTTCATTTTTCCGAACAAGGATTCGCCTGCACTGGTCGTCCTATGTTTCAGAGTCTGATCTGTGTTGAGCGTTACCTGGCAGTGGTTCATCCTGTAACCTTTCTGAAGTACAAACCTCTCAGATATAGAGTCATCTGCACTGTTCTTGTCTGGACTTCCATTTTTGCTTCCTGTGGGATCCATATTTTGCTTGTTAATTTAGACATCGCTGAGCTGATTTATGGTTTTATAGTGTCACAGTTCGTCCTTTATCTCTCCATCCAGATGTTCTGTTGTTTAGCTGTTCTCAGAGCTCTGAAGCAGTCAGGACCAGGAGAGAGAGGGAGAAACAGAGAAGAGGAAAACCACATGAAGAGAAAAGCATTTAATGTCATTGTATTAATTACTGGGTCCATGTTTATCATATATGCTCCTACTATTATTTCCTATATTATACTTATTACAGAGCTCTTTTCCATGAGTTCATATAACGATTCTTATGTAGCCTCAGTTATCGCTCGTATTAGCTTTTCATTGTCTGGTCTGGTGCAGGCTATTCTCTTTATCCATCGGGTGGGAAAACTGCCCTTCACCAACTGTAAATGATTGTAGTTTTATAATAGTTTGAGCCATGTATAATTTTAAAGTTATGGGAACGGTCATATATATATATATATATTTTTTTTTTTTTTTTTTTGAGTTATGAGTAATGTAACAGACTTCAAGGACTATTTGCATACAGTTATTAAGCAATTATTGTGAAATTAGTCCAGCTGTAATGTATGCTAAATTAGACTCAGTCTTCACTTCAGAAATTATTGTGAAATTAGTCCAGCTGTAATGTATGCTAAATTAGAGTCAGTCTTCACTTCAGAAAATCAGTTAGCTATTCTACAATTTATTAGAATTATGCAAGTATTATAAGGAAGCAAAATATATTGTCTGTGTTTTATACTGCTCTGTCTAATCCAGCAGTAAGCTAATTGTAAACTATGAATAAAATACATATTAATGTAAAAATACAAATACAAATAAAAGTGTGATAAAACAGTAATGAGCAGTTATTTTTATTTAATACATATTTCACATGCTTCATCATTTTGAATCGTTTTGACCCAGAAGTAAATTTTCTACATATTTTATCGACAGAATTAGGAGACCTATTCAAATTACAACATTTTTAAATAAATAAATAAAATAAAAATATAACAATGTTTAATGTATATTACTTATATTTAACATTATGTTTACGTTATTTTATCAATATGCTCTACTCTGAAGTTCTTTGTTCTATAATTAGTAGGAAAGAGGAGGAGATGATCAGTTCACATGCACTCCGTGCTGCAGTTTGAAATGAGGCAGCTGTCATGATCTGCAACTCACTCAGTCAACGAGAGCAGATTGATTTATCCAAAAATAAATAAATACATAAAACAAGAAAAAACACTGTTTAAAATAACAGAAAACACAATCCCACTACTATTAGAAAAGCTCAAATTATATATAAAAAACTTTAAATATATATATATATATATATATATATATATATATATATATATATATATATATATATATATATATATATATTTATCCAAATGAATCAATTCACTAGTCAGACTTTCAATTTAAAAAATGCATGTTTTTTTTTTTTTTTTTTTTTAGTTACAGCTGTGCTACTTTTAGTTACTTACTGAAATCCACAGTTGTTGCATGCAAAGCATCTCAGCAGATAAGTTTTTAGCAATATTTTTAAATGATATAAAAAGTATATCTTAAAGAAAAACACAAATACAGGACACAGGTTAAAGGGATTTAAAAAATATATAAATTCTGTCATGCTTTAATCACCCTCAAGTTGTTCCAAACCTCTAGTAGTTTCTGTTGAACACACAAGAAGATGCTCTGAATAATGTTGGTAACCAAACAGTTGCTGGGAGCCATTGACTTACTATAATAAAAATGCATTGGAAGTCAATGGCTACCAGCACCTGTTTGGTTACAAACATTCTTCAAATCTTCTTTTGTTTTCAACAAAATAAAGAAATTCATACTGGTTTGGAACAATAGTTTGATTAAAGCCATGTTGATGGAAGAACAGTTAATTTCTGTAAATCAATTACTTTAAAATGTTAATTTCAAATAATTTGCCTACAGCATTAATGATAATCACTTTTAAATATCACATTTAAAAAGCACATGTAGTATTTACGAGTGTACATTATACAGTTTTATTTGAACCAGGTGCATTTTCATTTATCTGTATTTGCCTGTCATTCATTTACTGTTGACATTCCTGTAGGTCATCCATTTCATTGTAAAGTATGAGACCTGTGGTGTCTATCTGGCTACTGGAATATGACATCTCAGGTTATGATTTCTCTATTCATTCTTATTTAAAATATATACAGTCAAACTTACATCATTTTTTAAAGGTGTTTAGTCTGGTGATATCAACATTGTATCAAGAGCATCAAGCCATATGTCTGAAGATAGAGCTATTTAGGACCGGCTGAAAAAAAAAATCATTATTTTAAGGTAAAGGTCTTCCTTAAATTGTTTAATGATTGCATTTGCTATTGTCTAAAATACAAACCCAGAACAGCACTGAGTCTATCTTAGTTCTGCTTTAGCCTTGACTAAAGCTATTTGGACACATAAGATATGATTGAGAAGTATATTTGACAAACAAAAGATGGTTTAAAATGAAAACCTAAAGGATATAGTGTTTAAAAATGTTTTCAGACACTTTTTTTTTCAGAAAAAATAGATGGTTACCACTTTATAATAACTGTTATTCCCTTTCAGTCAGTCACGTTCGACGTTACGAATGGGATCTCGCCCGAGAGCCCAGTCACCTTCGAGTGGTACAAAACGAGCTAATGGTACACAAAGTACCTTGGTCTGCGGGATTTGCATCGCGAGCTCCGCCCCGCAGAGCGGGTATATAAGGAGCAACGCGAGCAACTCTCATTCACGCTTTCGCTTCGGAGCCGAGCACATCACTTGCTGCAATCACCGGAGTGTTACAAGCAAGAGCTGGTGTACCCACTGTGGGTGTACCCACTCTGGGTACACCTGTAGTCCCCTTGACCCCACTGGTTCGGTTCCTGGGAGCCTGGCTAGAGCTCCCCAGGCCTTTCCGCTGGCTCATCCGGACGCTCAGGCTCGGCTATGCGATTCAGTTCGCCCGGAATCCCCCCAGGATTTGCGGTGTCCACGCGACGATGGTGGGCAAAGATGCCCCTGTCATGCGCGCGGAGGTCAAGACCCTGCTGGCAAAGGGCGCGATAGAGCCGGCCCCTCCAGCCGACATGAAGTCCAGGTTTTTACAGCCCTTACTTCATAATATGGAGACTCCACCCCCAGTTGGTTCAGCTGATTTGGGAACACCTGGAGACACTCAGGTAGACCAGTTTGTCTCTCCAGAAAATTCCCACTGCCAACTGTTTTACTCCCTTACCGAGGGCACCCTCAGCACGGACGCCCTGGCACACAGCTGGCCGCTGGGCCTGCGCAAGTATGCGTTTCCCCCAGTGAGCCTTCTTGCACAGACATTGTGCAAGATCAGGGAGGACGAGGAGCAGGTCCTCATGGTTGCGACTTTTTGGCCCGGCTGGACCTGGTTCCCCGAACTTGTACTCCTCGCGACAGCCCCTCCCTGGCCAATTCCTCTGAGGAAGGACCTTCTTTCTCAGAGATGGGGCACCTTCTGGCACTCACGTCCCGATCTGTGGAACCTAAATGTGTGGGTTCTGGACGAGTCTTGGAAGGTTTAGGTACCTTGCCACCCCAGGTGGTAGCTACCATCACTTCAGCTAGAGCCATGTCCACCAGGCATGCCCATGCTTTGAAGTGGAACCTCTTCATCACTTGGTGTTCTTCACGGCGTGAGGACCCCTGGAAATGTCCGATTGGGTCAGTGCTTTCCTTTCTTCAGGAGGGATTGGAACGAAGGCTGTCTCCTTCCACCCTCAAGGTATATGTGGCTGCCATTTCGGCTCACCATGACCCTGTTGAAGGCAAGTCTCTTGGGAGGCACAATCTGATTATCAGGTTCCTGAGAGGAGTAAGGAGGCTCAATCCGCCTCGCCCTCAGCAAGTCCCCTCTTGAGACCTCGCAGTGGTTCTATCAGCACTGCAGAGAGCTCCCTTCGAACCCTTGCTCTCAGTAAGGCTGAAGTTTTTATATTTGAAAACTGCGCTCCTCACGGCTTTGTCTTTGGTGAAGAAGGTCGGGAACCTGCAGGCATTTTCAGTTGATGAAGCGTGCCTGGAATTCGGGCCGGCTAACGCTCACGTTATCTTGAGACCCCGGCCTGGGTACGTGCCCAAAGTTCCCACCACTCCTTTTAGGGATCAGGTGGTGAACTTGCAAGCGCTGCCCTGGAGGAGGCAGACCCAGCACTGGCGCTGCTCTGTCCAGTACGTGCGCTCCGCACCTACGTGGTCAGAACTCGGTGCCTTAGGACCTCAGACCAGCTCTTTGTCTGTTACTGAGGCCAGCCGAAGGGAAAGGCTGTCTCCAAGCAGAGGTTATCCCACTGGATAGTGGAAGCTATTGTCCTGGCTTATCAGGCTCAAGACCTGGCATGCCCCTAGGGTTGAGAGCTCACTCAACTAGGAGCGTAGCTTCCTCCTGGGCGCTGGCGCATGGCACCTCATTATCAGACATCTGTAGAGCTGCGGGCTGGGCGACACCTAACACATTCACAAGATTTTATAATCTCCGTGTAGAGCCCGTGTCCTCCCGGGTACACTCCATGGACTGGATGCGTGCGCTATTCCCCTCAGGTGAGTTCCTCAGTCAAAACCCTGGGTTCCTCCAGCACTGTTGATGTCCAACACTTGCGTACATGCCCTTTGGTCAGCCCAGTTTCCAGATGATTGAGTAAAAGGTTGTGATTAACAGTATCAAAAGAAGCACTAAGATCAAGAAGAATAAGAACAGACAGAGAAACAGAATCTGAGGCTATTAGCAAATCAAGCTTCTCAGAACTATGAAATTTTCAGAAGCCAGACTAAAGAGGTTTAAATATTATTTAATTATCCAAAAGCCACAACACAAGGAATAGAAGGTTTGATATATGGCGATAATAATTTAAGTTATCCAAATCAGCATTATGCTTCTTTGGAACAGGTATTACAGCAACAGTTTTCATTGGTGCTGGTGCAAAACCAGTATGCAGAGAATCATTTACAATGCTGAGAACAGCTGGGCACAAAGAGTCAAAACAAAACTTAAATAAGCTTGTAGGGAGAGGATCAATGGTGCAAGTAGTAGCTGTCATACATGATACCTCCCTAGTGAGCAGCTCAGAGTCAATTTGAGAAAAAGTTTAAACCTAGACAGGTAAACTGCTGAAAATGAAACAGATGCAGCCTGAATAAGCTTGTAAAGATTTTAAATTTTAGAAATAAAGAAAATCTTTACACAGCTTATTTGAAACAGGTACAGAAGTGCCAACATCAACTTTGAGAAGTCTGTCTATAGTATGAAAGAGATGTCTCGGATTACTTTGATTATTTTCTATAATCTGAGAAAAAAAATAAAAGATCTGGTAAACTCAATTTCTGCACTATATTCCCCCAAGTGGCCTTTCCAAGCTTGATAAAACACATTCAGGCAGGAGTCACGGCACTTGTGCTCCAATTTACGGCAAGCTGCTTTCTTAAAGTCGTCATTATACCAAGAGGCAGAACGAGCAAAAGAGACACAGCAAGACTTCAAGGGAGTAAAATAATCCAAATTTGAGGAAAGAACAATGTTCAATTGCAAGATTTTATCTTGACAAATAAATACAATTTTGTTTATGGAAATTAACAGCATGTGAAAACGAAATACAAGGGAGAAACTGATCCAGGTTAAAGAAAAATGCCAGGTGATCTGAGAGACCAATATCAACAGAAAACATTCTTATTTGATCATTTGCGATCACACGTTCTAATGTGTGACCTTTGTTATGTGTTGGGCCGCTAATAAACGGTTTCTTATTAAAACACTCCAACAAAAATAGAAAGTCCTTTGTCATCACAGTCATTTTGGTCCATGTGTATATTAAAGTCCAACGATGTAAGGATGTTCTTGAATTTAAAACACAACATGGACAACAAATCAGCAAACTCAGCTTTAGGGGTAGAGATGCTCAAAACAAGGCATTCAAATTATGAAAACTCTGGTACACACACAGTGCTGATGTTAAATTGCCAATTGTGAACCACAAGAATCCCCCCACCTCTACCAATAAGGCACAGAAGATCAAGTACATACCCCTCAGGAGTAATCTGGTTACAGATGAGTCCATCGAGTTTGTTTATGCCATGTTTCGGTTATATATAATAGGTCCAGTTTTCGATCTGCAATGTCCAACAAAAGCAGAGCTTTATTGTTTATTGAGCGTGCATTGAACAACGCGATATTTACGGGGCTCTGGCACACAGAAGGCAACTCTTACCGTACAAGCAAAGATAAGTTGCTGAGGACTGCTGCAACTGTAGCTTGTTTAGTCTATTGCCGACTCATAGACACACAGATGTTGTTGGAAGAGGAAAGGCAATAACTAGAGTACATCCTATACACTCCAATGTAAGTACTGTCACGATCGGTGTACTGGAAACACGGGAGAGGGAACCAATTGCAGGTAAGTCATTTAGTAAGGGTAATCCAAACGGGTAAACAGTCCAGGCAGGGTCAAAACCAGAATATCCAAACAACATAGGCAAGGCAAGGCAAGGCAAGGCATGAATTAATCTTCAAACATTAAACAAGGACTCCGTAACACAGACTCAGACAGACAGGGTATAAATACACTGAAGGATAATGAGGGAACAGGAGACAGGTGGGGAACAATCAATTACTCAACAAGGAGGAAGGTGACCAAATAAGGGAACAGGAAGTGATAAGGTGACAGACACCATGAGAAAGGAGGACATCTAGTGGAACCCCAGGCAACACAACCCAGACACTGTGACAAGTACCATCTTTGTCTCAACATGCCAGCATTACGACAGATTTCATAAGCATCTTTTTGTAAACAGTAGTTCTGTTTGAGCAACTGTTGTGCAGTGTACCTTAAAGTCATGCTAGACCAAAATTATATGAATTTAGACATAGCCTGTTTGTAGTGGATTCCCTTGATTACTTTTCCTGATATGTTATGTTTTAATGACAGCGAGGAGTGCAATAGGTGCACAGTAATTTGTCTTTAAACTAAACATGTTATGAGAAAATATTTTTTTAGTGAGAACAATGATCAGTGATGTGCACCTACTTTAAAATTATGGCAGATACAGCTGGATTCAGTGGAACGGTCTATTATTTTAATAATAAATAGAAAGAAAACAAGTCGATAAAATGGAGAGTGCTAGTGTTAGAGGGCCAATTGTTTAAAAATGTATATAAATATAAATTAAGTAAACCATTTAACGGTTAAAAAACTAGTCTAACATGATCTGACTGCAAAAATTATGTTTATTGTTATAACCTTATGCTGTCAGGATGATTCATTCATTTTTGGCATTAATAAGAACAGTCAATTTAGATGTTACAATATGACATGTATTTTAGGTTTTTCCAAACTGAATATAGTCATAGTGCATTTAAGTCAAGAATTATACAGTATATATTTCTCTCATTGAAGAGGCAACAATACCAGTTCCAGATCTGTCACCCACATTACAGTTCCAAACTGGATCACTCCACCCAATTCTACAACTCCACCCAATTCTACAACAGCAAAGACACTAAAACCCACAATGACAGAGCAAATAAAAATGACAAACTATTTTTCATGATTTATCACTTAATTATACTGAATGTGTGCTTTCTTTGTCCCCCTCTCTCCGTATGTATGCATAATGAACAGACACTCACTTGGAATTGGAAGTTTGGGATGAGACTCAAAATTTGTTCTGCATACATAGCCTATAAATACGAAAGAAAACTAGACAAATGTCTTGAAATAAAACATCTGAAAAATGTATAACAAGGATAACAAGGCATTTGGACAATGTATTGTTAACAAGACTATAGAGCTTTACAAAAAGGTATATTTCCAGTCCTGTGGAGATAAAGAAGAGGCTGAATCAGACCACCCAGCAGAAAACACAACTGAGCAACGAACCAGAGCACTGAAATAAACTGATGTGTCAGAACATAAATGAAGGCTGCCACCAAATACGCAGCATATATGAGAACCATTGCCATTATAATCAGTACAATGCTATTAAATGCTCTTCTCTTTATGTGGTTTTCCTTCACTTTATCTTTGCTCCTTCTCTCTCCTGGTCCTAACTGCTTCAGAGCTCTGAGTACAGCCACACAGCAGAATAATTTCACAGACAAAGTAAGCAGACCATGACACAAGCAATAACACATGAACAAATACATCTGAAATACAGTTGCATTAGCAGTGATAAGCACACAGGCAATAACAATTATTATCCATGCCGCAGTGCAGCAGATCGCTTTATATCTGAGATGTTTGTATTTCAGAAAGGTTACAGGATGAACCACTGCCAGGTAATACTCAACACAGATCAGACTCTGAAACAGAGGACGGCCAGTGATGGAGAAACCTAGTAGGAATGTCACAACCTGCAAGAGACTTGGAAAAGCTTTGCTTAATAGAGACAAAAGACACTGAAGACAGAGCAAAATCTCACAGACGGAGAGATTGAGGCTGAAGAACTCTGATGCAACTCCATTTCCAGCTCCTGAGATGATCAGCCAGATCACATAAAGGTTTTCAGGAAGCACAACAATGAGGTTGAATATCAGTCCAGGAGAGTTCAAATCACAGAGTAACGAGTTGATGTTGCTTTCTGACATATTAAAAACATACATTTTTTTCTCCCTCTCTTTTCTTGACTGATACAAAAAAAAAAAAAAAAAAGGAATATGTTAGCGGTATAGTTGTTATGTTAGACAAATAAATAATGTACTTTAAAATGTATAAAAATGCTATAAAGTTACACTTAAAAAATACAGAATCATGCATTAGAAACAAAGCAACAATCTTTGTTAAAAAGCTGATAGATCTTTTTACATTTGTTGACCCATATGATTTAGACTTAAATAATAATAAAAACCTGTTTACCTTGAAGTGATTTTCTGTTTTCCTGGTCGTCCTAAATAGCTCTATCATCAAATATGTGGCTCGATGCTCGCGATACAGCTTTGATGTCACTAGACTGAACACCTGCAAAGAATGATGTAAGTTTGACAGTATATATTTTAAATAAGAATGGATAGAGAAATCATAACCTGAGATATGATAATCCAGGTGGACACCATACGTCTCATACTTTGCAATGAAATGGATGAACTGCAGAAATATCAATAAATGAATGGCATGCAAATACAGATGAAAATGCACCTGGCTCAAATGGAAAATATTTTATCCCCTGAAATAATGCACATGAAGATGATGAAAGAATTTTGAGGGAGTTTGAGATTTTAATGCAAATTCGGTACACCAATTCTGCAACAATGAAGATAAATAAGTCATACTAAAGTAATAAATAGTATGTAGAATTCTATATTCACAGCTATATCTACTAAGACATACTTTGAAATGTTATTAACATACTCTGTTCAAAATTTGGGGTCAGAAAAAAAAATTGGGGTGTTATATTGTGATGGGTTAAGTCGAAACTATAAAAAAGTTTTATTCAATTCTGTGATGTATGTGTGAAGTCATGATATTTAAACCTGGCTGTTTGATTATTCATACTATTTGCATATAGTTGTGTCTGCAGCTAATATATCCAGCATTGTAAATTCTAGCATGAGCTGCACTGATCACCTCACAATAAGACAGAGCTTCGAGTTTTAAATGATTCAAACTCCATTATTCAGGTAACAATTCATTTTATGTAGTTAAAATCATAAAATTGTTGAATAGAAACTGCACTGTAATGCTTGTACAGCATTATTTAAATTTGATTCAGGTGCAAAACGAGAGCAAGAGTGAAAAAATGGATTTTCTCTTCAACGACAACAACATAACAAGCGACACTGTGTTATTCTTGGACTTTCACACTGCCGGATGGATCTTCAGCCTCCTTGTTGTGCTTCCTGAAAATGCTTATGTGATCTGGCTGATCGTCACAGGAGCTGGAAATGGAGTTGCATCAGAGTTCTTCAGCCTCAATCTGTCTGTCTGTGAGATTGTCTTCTGTCTGCAGTCTTTCTTCTCTCTACTGATCAGAGCTTTTCAAGAGATCATTTTACTTGTGGAATTTCTGTCTGGCTTTTCCATCACTGGTCGTCCTCTGTTTCAGTGTCTGATGTGTGTTGAGCGTTACCTGGCAGTGGTTCATCCTGTAACCTTTCTGAAGTACAAACCTCTCAGATACAAAGTGATATGCACTGCTGTGGCTTGGATGATTATTATTTTGTCTTGTGTGTCTGCCACTTTTGCTGTAATTGAATCTCAAGCATATGTGTTCTCATGCTACTGCTTGTGTCAGGCTCTGCTCACTATATCGATTAAATTATTCTGCTGTCTGGCTGTTCTCAGAGCTCTGAAGCAGCCAGGGCCAGGAGAGAGAAGGAGAGAGGAGGAAAACCACATGAAGAAAAAAGCATTTAATGTCATTGTAATGATTACGATGGCAATGCTTCTCATATATGCTTCATATTTGTTCTCAGGGCTCAGTTATGTTTTGGCACATAAGCCTATTTTAACACTCTGGTCTATTGGGCAGGTTTGTTTCTTGCTGGGTGGTTTGGTTCAGCCCCTCCTTTATCTCCACAGGACTGGGAAACTACCTTTTTGTAAAGCTCTATAGTTCCATTAGCACTTTAGCTTTCATTTATATGGTGATTATTTTGTGGTAATGCAAGAACTGATCTTGAATCTCTATACCACAGCAAGAATCAAACCCACTGACCATCATTTTAAGCATAACTGTGTTTTTTGTGATTCAAGTGTCAAAATCAAAATACATATACACATTGCTTTTCATCTGGCTGATCTATGATTCTTGATATTTGCATGTACAGTTGTTGTATGCAACAAATAATAAATCCAGCATCGTAGATTCTAGCATGTGAGCTGCACTGATCAACAGAGCTTTAGTTAAAAGGGAGATTTGACATTATTCAGGTAAAGGTGTTCTTATTTTATTTTTATTTATTTTATTTATTTTTTAAACCTAATATCAAGCTTTGGAATTATCAAATGGACACCACAGGTCTCAGACTTTCCAAAAAGGAGAACAGAATGGCACAGTATATTAATGACATTCAAGTGAATAAAAATGAAACACACATGCATCTAAAGGACATTATTTTATGCATTGAAAATAACACGCATGAAGAAAGAATCCTGGGATCTTTTAATGCAAATGCTGTACACCATTTATGTAACAACTAAGATACATCATATAAAAATTGTATGATTTCAGCTTCTCGTTTACCTTCACAGAACTGGAAAACTTTTTTGTAAAGCCCCATTGACTTTTTCATACTTTGGTGTTACTTTATGTTCATTTTGTCAATTTATTTTATTATTTAGTTAAAACCAACTTGTATTACTTATTGTTTAATTAGCTAAATAATCTCTATAAAATGCTTCTTAAATAAACCAATATAAGTGTCAACATGATGGATGTTATTCATTTATTGCAAAGAGCTTTTTGTGGTTTCACATTTTTTGACATATTTTATTATTAACTGGAGTTATTAAATTCAAAAACATGATTGAACCTACAATAAGATAGACCAAGGTGCTTGATTACTCACTCTCAGGCCATCCAAGAAAGTTTGTTTCTTCATCAAGAACAGGTTTAGAGAAATATAGCATAACATCACTTGCTCATCAATGGATCCACTGTAGTGAATGGGTGCCGCAAGATTGAGAGGCCAAACATCTGATAAAAGCATCACAATAATCCCCCAGTCAGTTATTGTCTTATGAAGCAAAATTCTGTGTGTTTGTAATAAATCCACCATCAAGAGTCCATCATTTTAACTTTAAACTATCCATAATATTGCTTCCTACAGTGAAAAGGTTATCTTGTCTGAATCAGGAGAGAAATATGCACAGATCATAGTCAGAATGACTAGACACAAGATGAGGGTGAAGCTAAAAATCAGGCCTTAAACAAGAACAACAACAAGAAATCTTGAAAAAGTCATTCCTAAAGATTTCAACTTTCAGTACATAATGGTTTAGACTTGATTTATCATATGGTTTGACAAGTCCGAGAATAAGACATACCAAGAAACGTGGCGCCCAATGTAGGGTTGGGCACATGTCTCTGGATGAATACTACTTTTTTGTGTGTGTGCAATATAAATCTATTTTGTGCAATTCTCCTCTATGCACACTAGACACTTTTCACACACACTGCTGCATGTACATATTCCCACAAAGACTCTGTAATATGTGTATGTTTACATGCTCGTGCATTACAAATCATCTTGCTCTTTTCCCCAGCCAGCTGCTTGACTTATGACATTTCACTTTGCACATGTACAGTATTATTTTTATTTATTGTCCTCTTTTTTTGTCTATGTATAGGTAAACATTTATATATAGTGAAATCATATTCAAATTTTGTCAGTAGTACAATGTTTATGTGTAGCATTTGTATAGTTTGTATTTTTTAGTTTATGTATAGGGCAACATTGATATACTTTATATATTTATAGTCAAAATCTGTCAGTAGGTTAGTTGTGTGTAGGTTTATACTGTTTAACTTCATTGTTGTATGTCTGTATTTATGTACTGTAGCAGTAAACCACTGTATGTCCACACATGTACAGTATAGAAATTTCAATAAAGCTCAACTTGAACTTGAACAAGGCTTCTTCTGACTATCTTTAATAATCATAGGATTAAAGATGTAAAATAAAAAGACACAGAAAATCACTTAATGCATGATTATAACTCAAGGTCCTCGAGATACGCATTTATTCATTGAACTTATTTTATAGTAGCCCTGATTCTGATGTTTTGCGGTCAATTTATTTATCATATAAATTAAAGAATTTCACAAAAACATTTGGGTCTTAAAACTGACAATCTGTCCTACAGTCACTAGCTGAATTACTGAATTGGGGTTAGGAGCCAATCCCATTTGTTGTGGTTTGTGTTT
Organism: Carassius auratus; assembly: GCF_003368295.1. Taxonomy (NCBI): domain Eukaryota; kingdom Metazoa; phylum Chordata; class Actinopteri; order Cypriniformes; family Cyprinidae; genus Carassius; species Carassius auratus. The sequence continues at coordinate 16,300,093 of NC_039288.1, read as the reverse complement.
GCTGTCAAACAAGAGTTATTAATCTCTGACACAGGGTCACCAGTCTCTATGTCAAGTGATGCCATATGGAAATCACTTATTATTTGTTTGTCACAGCATACACAAATATTTAGACCTAAATGTAAGATTTATGTATTTGAAATGCATATCAAATTTTCATTCATTTGTATAACACAGTTTTAACAAACTAATAAACTAAAATGTGATGTTTGTCTTTCTCGAAATGCATTTATTCATACATCTGCTCATTATAAAGAAGAATTTTTCAGTTAAAAATCTGAACACCCTTAAATGGCTATGGCTAACTGTGAAACATGACTTTTAAGTTAGTTAAAATGTATTAGATTGAAACAAATTGGATTCATTAATTATGAATGCTTACCACTCACATATTTTAGATATGTGAACGGAATGCCGTTAACAGAAAAGTGGAGTAGAATGGTTATCTGATTCCTTGCTGCAACGAAAGCAAAAGAAGTAGAAAAGTTCAAATAAAAATAACTGTCTACAGGCAGCAACTAAGAGTATGTTCAGAAAAATACTAAGCAAATGCCAGAAAATCATTCTCCAGTATTTACAAGTATATGTTTATAGAAAATCATGGTGCATTCTGGTGTAGCCACAAATGCATCTGAATGGAACATAGTGATTAAAATGCCTTAGACTACATGTAAATTTAAATAGTATGAAGACAACATGCATTGTTTTATATATAAATGTTTTGATTGTTACTAAGAGATGGCTGTCCAATATTTGTATATTAAGATTTTGTGTGTATTTTAAAACACAAAACCATCCATCTTCTGGTGTGGAAACGGATGTATTTATATGAAAAATATGGATTAGAAAATGCCTTAAATTACATACAATTATTTGTGTACAAGGACATAAAACAATATGTGGATGATTTGCATTGGTTTGTATACAAATGTTATGAAGTTTACTGAGAGGGGCCATCTCATATTTAATCTCATATTTGCATTTTAGGTTTTTATGTGGTGTGCAGTATTTTAAGTCAGACATATAAATCCCTGTGACAGCTGTGAAACAACACAGGGATTGACACAGATCCAGGGAGATCGTTCACTCTTCAGGTGACACTATTTTCCACTGAACAATATGTTTTAATGTTACTGTGATGTAAAGATTATAAAAATGAATGGGTATGTAAAATAAGCTGTGACAGGGGCATAGCTCAG